>NC_036839.1:13728465-14028465 GCF_002910315.2 Salvelinus sp. IW2-2015 | reverse complement strand
GAGTGGAGTTTAGACCAAAAAGCTCTATTTTTGTCTCACAGACCACATGACCTTCTTCCATTCCTCCCTGGATCATCCAGATGTCATTGACAAACTTCAGACGGGCCTGGACTGCGTGCTTGAGCAGGGAGACCATGCGTGTCTGCAGGATTTTAATCCATGACGGCGTGGTTGTTTACTAATGGTTTTCTTTGAGACTGTGTCCCCAGCTCTCTTCAGGCATTGACCAGTCCTGCCGTGTAGTCTGGCTGATCCCCACCTTCCTCATGATCATTTGATGCCACGACGGTGAGATCTTGCATGGAGCCAAGACCAAGGGTGATTGACCGTCATCTTGAACTTCTCCATTTCTAATATCTGCGCCAACAGTTGTTGCCTTCTCACCAAGCTGCTTCCTATTTTCCTGTAGCCCATCCCAGCCTGTGCAGGTCTACAATTTTATCCTGATGTCCTAACACATCTCCTGGTCTTGGCCATTTGTGAGAGGTTGAGTCTTTTCTGACTGAGTGATGTGACACAGGGTCCTTTTCATAACAGCCTAACGAGTTCAAACAGGTGCAGTTAATACAGGTAATGAGTGGAGAACAGGAGGACTTCTTAAAGAAAAACTAACAGGTCTGTGAGAGCTGGAATTCTTACTGGTTGGTAGGTGATCAAATACTTATGTCATGCAATAAAATGCAAATTAATTACTTAAAAATCATACACTGTGATTTTCTGGATTTTTGTTTTAGATTCCGTCTCTCACAGTTGAAGTGTACCTATGATAAAAAATTACAGACCTGTACATGCTTTGTAAGTTGGAAAACCTGCAAAATCGGCAGTGTATCAAATACTTGTTCTCCCCACTGTATGTATTTGGGGAGTTTCTCCCATTCTTCTCAACAGATCCTCTCAACCTCTGTCAGGTTGGATGGGAAGCGTCACTTCACAGCTATTTTCAGGTCTCTCCAGATATGTTCGATCGGGTTCAAGTCCGTGCTTTGGCTGGGCCACTCAAGGACATTCAGAGACTTGTCCCGAAGCCACACCTGTGTTGTCTTGGCTGTGTGCTTAGGGTCGTTGTCCTGTTGGAAGGTGAATCTTGGCCACAGTCTGAGGTCCTGAGCTCTCTGGAGCAGGTTTTCATCAAGGATCTCTCTGTACTTTGCTCCGTTCATCTTTACTTAGATCCTGACTAGTCTCCCAGTACCTGCCGCTGAAAAACATCCCCACAGCACGATGCTGCCACCACCATCCTTCACCGTAGGGATGGTGCCAGGTTTCCTCCAGACGCTTGGCATTCAGGCCAAAGAGTTCAATCTTGGTTTCATCAGACCAGAGAATCTTGTTTCTCATGGTCTGAGTCCTTTACATTTCTTTTTTTTCAAACTCCAAGCAGGCTGTCATGTGCCTTTTACTGAGGAGTGGCTTACGTCTGTCTGGCCACTCCCATCTCCACAGAGGAACCCTGGAGCTCTGTCAGAGTGACCATCAGGTTCATGGCCACCTCCCTGACCTATTCCCTTCTCCCCGGATTTTTCAGTTTGGCTGGGTGGCCAGCTCTAGGAAGAGTATTGGTGGTGCCAAATTTCTTCCATTTAAGAATGATGAAGGCCACTGTGTTCTTGGGGACCTTCAATGCTGCAGACATTTTTTGGTACCCTTTCACAGATCTGTGCCTCGAAACAATCCTGTCTCGGGCCAAATGGCCTCATAGCCTTGTTATTGCTCTGACATGCACTGTCAACTGTTGGACCTTAAATAGACAGGTGTGTGCCTTTCCAAATCATGTCCAATCAATTGAATTTACCACAGGCGGACTCCAATCAAGTTGTAGAAACATGATCAATGCAAACAGGATGCACCTGAGCTCAATTTAGTCTCATAGCAAAGGGTCTGAACACTTATTTAAATAAGATATTTCTGTTTTAAATTTTTAATACATTTGCAAACATTTCTAAAACCTGTTTTCGCTTTGTCAATATGGGGTATTGTGTGTAGATTGATGAGGATGGAATACTTGCCCAAATGCACTGTACTGTATGCGTAGCCTGCTAATTATACAAATAGGCCCTATTATATTTCAAAATCAAATTTGCTAGCCGATATTTGTAATTGTGTAGGCCGCATGTGCTGCACCAGAATCGCATGGTCTCTTCTGCTTTATCATGGTTTGAATGATGTGCGTAATTCCAGTCCATATAATACAGTATAATACAGTACAGTAATATAATTCACACTCAAAAATATTAGCCTACTTTAGCTAGATCAATTTATTTACCCAAAGTGAGCATATAGCTAATTACATCTATGGGTTCTTATGTTTTTCTGTAGTGCTTAATGTACCTACAGTATGTAGCCAATTAGATAACAACACAATCATTTGGGCCTTTATGGGCTTGGACTCATTAAATGCCATTATTGTAGGGCTCATAAAATGTGTTTAATACACGGCTCATTAGGCACACGTAGCATTTCATGCTGATCAAAGCTCTAATCAAATCCAGACATTTACAGTATATGTTTTATAATGCTTTTGAATGACACTTTCGGTTTTGGCGGTTACGTGGAAGAATAGTGACTTATTCTTGGGATGGAACATTTGTAAACAACCGGGAAAATATACAACCATAGATAGGTTAAATGAAATAATTATGACTATTGCTGTTAGTCATAGCATGTTGTCTGAAGTCCCACTTCCCACACACCGGTTCCTCTCACGTGCGATGGAAATATGGGACTTCATGGTTAGAACATCCAATGTCCAGTGTGCATGGGCACAGAACAGCTGTCCCATGGGAGACCTTTCCATGCCTTGTCAGACACTATTTAACACAAACACTGGCACATAATCATTACTTTCTGCAGCACACATTAATGGATGAGTAAATCAGGTTGCTGTCGAGCTCTGAGCATGGGCAACTGTGGGCCATACATCATCCCCTTTAACATGTACTGTAGTACACACCTTGTTGTGATCTCACAGAGCTGCTGCTCAACAGCCATTGATCATAAAGGATAAATTAACAAACCAGTACATGTCAAGTGAGGTTTGAATGTTATTTTTTTTAATAGTTGTAGAAACAACCCCATAAACACACATGAACAAAATGTGTGTACATGTTATTGTGGAATTGTAGTGTTGTCGTTTGAGGGAATAGCACTGTGAGGGACAGTAGAATATTGTACAGTAGCTGGTAACAAGAACACATTACAAAAACCTGTTAAATGTGTCCCTGGGCTGTATCCTGCAATATATTACTGGCCTCTTCCATTGTGGCTTCTCTCTGTAATAGGCTACTTGTTGATCCAAGTGTCCCACTCCATAACACACACTTCTCTTTTGGCTGTTGTACACTTACATTTTTTCCATGTTGTTATAAGACCATTTAATAAAAATGTGATACTTCAAATACATATACAGTATACAGTAGCTTACTGTATGATCCTATTAATTAATATAGCTTTACAGTGGGTCAATTTGGATGGTTAGTGATTGTGTTAAGGGTGAGAGTAATGCATACATCTCCATGATGGTAATCTGTAGCAGCATAAACAGGACTGCTCTTTGCATAAAAGCATAATATCAGATTACTAACCATGTTTATTGAGAGTAAATAGGTTAGGCATCAACCTTTCTGGCTCATTACCTTGGGTATCCCAGCTAACCACTGGCGGAAATATTTGCTATTAGCTCAGGTGTCCATGCCTGTTTGTGCTGTGTGAGTGTACGTGTGCTGCGGGAGGTGGGGTCCTCACTATCTATAGCTAATGGGAATCCCTTTCCTGTCAAGAAGACCAGTCCATCTATATAAAGCAAAAATCTGTTCTTATGTTTCTCTTTTCCACAGTTTTATTATTTTTGTACACCCATCATATGGCCAGGATCACAGCAAACTCCATAGTTGCATTTGCCCTCCAGATAGATGGACATTTACGCACATGTAAATGAAGGGGAAGAGTGGGGGAGGGGAGGACAGCCAGGGCAGATTTCCCGTTTGTACAGAGCATTCTGGAAGGCAGGCAGTAAAGGTCTGAGAAATGAGGAACCAGCTGATCAGTCACACAGAGTAGCTGGGATGTCAGGTTGCCAGGCAACAGGCGAGGAGAATCTGCAGCATAACTCCTAATTTAATTGACTCCAATAAGAGGTCCCCCAGACCTGACACTGTTTCCATCAAGGGGGTTATCTGCTCTTTTCAGTCACGGAACATATTTAGTAACACAGTAACCCCATGTTGCTCTCTCATTAACTTTGGACAATGCAGTTTTAACTGAGGACATGGGTCACAGCAATGCACTTGAATTTGAACAATTCCTAAATTGTTCATCCTATCCACTATAGTGATGCCATAACTACAGTAGGTGTTGGGTTGACCCAGCAGTTATTTGGAGAACATCAATTACATTAAACAGGGGCATAACTTTCACTGAGTACAGGGGGGTCATGTCCCCCACACATTCTGAAATGGCACTTTCCCCCCCCCAGTTTTATCATTGTACTGTGATACGAAAAAGTGGCATCAGTGTGCGTTAGGACCATGCGGACGCCTCAGAGCAGAGCGATCGGACAGTCTGTGTCTGAAAGGCTGGTTTAGAACTGGCAAGGGAGAGTTGAACAGAGGCAGCTGTTGACGGTGTGGATGTGATGCACTCTTTCTCCGAGTTGCAAAATCAAGCAGTGCAGATACTAGCTACTCCTTAGTTGACTGATGTTAGCCAATGTTTCATCCCCTCTCAACTGAGATGTATGAATTTAGCCAGGTCAGCTCTAGCCTCTAGCCATCTGTCCGATTATGCTGTAATAATATCCACCTCGTATTGTTATTAAAAATCTAAACATATAGCCCAACGTTTGTAGAACAACTAAAGTTACATTAATAATAACTCTAAATTAAGCATGTAGGAATACCTATTTCTTTGTTAACCGCTAAACACAGAATAGACGCATGTGCGACCTCAAATCGCTTGGCTAACATAAGGACAACTCAGAGTATGCTATTCCGTTCTTTTGAAATTGACTACATTTTCTTTATATCATGCTTCTTTAGACCTGTCTAAAATAAATAGTGGATTTATTGTGAAGATATAGGCTGTATTACATGGATTTATTAGACTTTTTGAAATGCATATGTTCTAAGGGTCTGCATCAGTGGCTTGTAGGCTATCTGTGGAAGCCAGGAGATGTGTGGAAACCACATCAGGGACACAACTGCATGCGTCCTTATCCAATTCCAAGGTGCATATTGAAGATATTGGAAGAACTGTCCACATTTACTTTTCGTCAGCCAACAAGATGAGTAGTCCTAACGAACAGCAAAAGCACTAGCCCATGTCAATCTACTGTCCCCCATAGTACAGTGGTTCTTCCTTTAAAAGTTGCGGCGTACTGCAGCACAGCTTGCGGGTGTTAAGAGTCAATGTGCAGCAGGTGGGACGGAGTCAGGCGCAGGACACAGAGAATGAGTAATAAAGGACTACTCAACAAAACAACAAAATATTCCACGCAGGGAAAAATAATCCAGCTCACAAATATAAGCGACAGCTTAACACAGAACAAACACGCACAACACCATGAGGGAAACAGAGGGTAAAATAGGGAACAATAATTATGGGAATGGAAACCAGGTGTGTACAATGAAGACAAAACAAATGGAAAATGAAACGTGGATCGGTAGCGACAAGAAAACCGGAGACGTCGACCGCCAAACGCAGCCCGAACAAGGAGAGGGACCAACCTTGGGCGGAAGTCGTGACAGCGGGGTGCCGCAGAATTCTATGGCACGTTATTTAAGTGTCAGCCATTGTTGCCAGAATGACGCAATTTAACACAAAATTCTACCATCTACCAGAAACGGTTGTGGCATAAACTCAAAACTATTAAAGGAAGAACCACTGTACAAAAGTCACCCTATTCTGTGGGATGCGATAGATTCCAATTTAATATAACCACTAGCATCAAAAAAACTTTTTTTACGCAATGTGGCTGATGCAACAGATCAGAACATTTAGCTTAAAATGCTGAATAATTGTTTGCCTATTTTTTCACATTATAAGCGCAGCAATGGTGAATTTTTATGCTGAAAATTATCTTCCCCAAACTGAAACTCACGCTGCTTATGTATGCCAGTTAGGCTCTACACCCCTTGTAAAGTGGATTAATGTGCTTAATTTTAAGAAATTATTTGGGCACATATAAGTCTATGGGTATTATCACTTTAATTTAAGAACCTCAATTTAGCACACACTGATACTGGCAGAATGTACATTTACATTGACATACAGTATATTCATCCTATATTTCTAGCATTAACTATGCCAGATTGGTATCTCAATGCATGCTTAGTCTAACTTACTATACATTTCACAGTGTGCAGACCTCCACAATTAACCTGATACCCCAAATAAACAATTTTGGATAATCCTAAATCAATTACGACACGGTTGACCACCCCTGTCCCTCCCGGCACTCATCCTTCTGGGGTTTCTTCATGTTCTTCTTCAGATAGTGTTTCAGTTCGTCCTCCAATGGCACATGTTCAAAGTGGATGGGCCTTGATAATGTCTCTCACTGTCCTTTACAGTCCAGTACGTCTTGTCCATTTTCCAACCAGTACATCAGCAAGTTTGGATGGGATCTCTCTCCATGCTCACTCCACGTGGACTCATGTCGCAATCCTGAGAGAAAAGGCATGAGAGAAAAGGCATTCGAGAAAAGGCAGTTGATAGCCTCGACTGGATGCTGTGTACAGGTTGCTGGCTCGGACTCAGGTCTCACGGTAGAAGTGGTGAAGGACCATACTGAACGCAATTGTCGCCATTACTTCAGCCGGTAAGGGGGGATTGAGGTTCTCACTGTTCTTGGTCAAATTATCCCTTCCATGCATCTAGACACAATCTGTGGTCACTTTCACCAGACCAGGACAAAGAGGACAGACCAGAACAACAGTTTAGTTTAAGGCATTTCTGATTCAGGAAATCCAGACAAATTATTTACTGTATGACAAATGACAAATGATCTACTGTATGACAAATTATTACTGCTACCAATATTCTTAATACTAATGTCTAAGACAAATGTCGAAGAGAATAGCAACACACAGTTAAAACCACTTTTTCTTTACAAATTGGCTTATACTCCCCTATCATCTTGGCAATCTCACCGCAGAGCTACAGGGTCAGGGAGTTAGAGGGCTAGTACTTAGGGAGAAATCCCGACCATCCAGCAGACCCAATCTGGTGAGATTTTTTATTGAAGCAAGACAAAAACAAAGAAAACAAAACAACAACCGCAATACACATATATCACTCGAGGTGGGGAAAACTTCAAATCCATTTGGAGTAACTGTCAACCATTACCAACATATTTTTCCTTTTACTGGCAGGCATGTGAAGATCTACCAAAGGCCCAGGGGACCGGTACGGCACTGGTATTTCCCCCTTTGGAAACATGACTCGCATCATGATTCATGCGTCCCAAAAAATAACAACACTGCCTGATAAATCAAAATAACAAATTAAATTAAAATTGTAACTCTTGGTGACTCCATTTTAACTTTAATGGTATCCCATAAGGTAATGGTAAAATAGAGTAGAGACAGGTCTCTCTCTCTGTCCTTCTCGTGGTCCGAATCACACATAGGATTATTGATCAATGACAAACTTCTTAGAATTATTAGTGTTTACATAGCCCAATTAAATCTCACCCAATGTCTCCTGTCTTTCTAGTAAGGGTGATAAGGCCTCACCAGGAAGTCAGAAATTAGGTCACAGGTCAGTCAGAGGTCAATTTGTTTCCCTGTACCTCAGACATTATTTCAAGATATTTCAAACATTTCAAACATTTTGTGTTTTATTTAAAAAAAACATTTTTTTAACCTTTATTTAACCAGGTAGCCCAGTTAAGAACAAGTTCTCATTTACAACTGCGACCTGGCCAAGATAAAGCAAAGCTGTGCGACAAAAACAACAACACAGAGTTACACATAGACAAACGTACCCTCAATAACACAAAAGAAAAATCTATGTACAGTGTGTGAAAATGTAGAAGAGTAGAGAGGTAGGCAATAAATAGGCCATATATGCAAAATAATTACAATTTAGCATTAACACTGGAGTGATAGATGTGCAGATGATGATGTCAAAGTAGAGATACTGGGGTGCTGAAGAGCAAGAGGGTAAGTAATAATTTGGGGATGAGGTAATTGGTGTGCTATTTACAGATTGGCTGTGTACAGGTACAGTGATCGGTAAGCTGCTCTGACAGCTGATGCTTAAAGTTAGAGAGGGAGATATAAGACTCCAGCGTCAGTGATTTTTGTAATTCGTTCCAGTCATTGGTAGCAGAGTACTGGAAGGAAAGGAGGCCAAAGGAAGTGTTGGCTTTGGGGATGACCAGTGAAATATACCTGCTGGAGTGTGTGCTACGGGTGGGTGTTGCTATGGTGACCAGTGAGCTGAGATAAGGCAGGGCTTTACCTAGTAAAGACTTATAGATGACCTGGAGCCAGTGGGTTTGGTGACGAATACGTAGTGAGGGCCAGCCAACAAGACCATACAGGTCGCAGTGGTGGGTAGTATATGTGGCTTTGGTGACAAAACGGATGACACTGTGATAGACTACATCCAGTTTGCTGAGTAGAGTGTTGGAGGCTATTTTGTAAATGACATCACTGAAGTCAAGGATGGGTAGGATAGTCAGTTTTACGAGGGTATTGTTGGCAGCGTGAGTGAAGGAGGCTTTGTTGCAAAACAGGAAGCCGATTCTAGATTTAATTTTGGATTGGAGATGCTTGATGTGAGTCTGGACGGAAGTTTACAGTCTAACCAGACACCTACAGTGGGGAGAACAAGTATTTGATACACTGCCGATTTTGCAGGTTTTCCTACTTACAAAGCATGTAGAGGTCTGTAATTTTTATCATAGGTACACTTCAACTGTGAGAGACGGAATCTAAAACAAAAATCCAGAAAATTCACATTGTATGATTTTTAAGATATAATTTGCATTTTATTCATGATAGTTTAGTATGATCACCTACCAACCAGTAAGAATTCGCGGCTCTCACAGACCTGTTAGTTTTTCTTTAAGAAGCCCTCCTGTTCTCCACTCATTACCTGTATTAACTGCACCTGTTTGAACTCGTTACCTGTATAAAAAACACCTGTCCACACACTCAATCAAACAGACTCCAACCTCTCCACAATGGCCAAGACCAGAGAGCGTGTATAAGGACATCAGGATAAAATTGTAGACATGCAACAGGCTGGATGGGCTACAGGACAATAGGCAAGCAGCTTGGTGAAACAACAAAACTGTTGCGCATATTAAAAAAAGATGTCAAGATGACGGTCAATCACCCTCGGTCTGGGCTCCATGCAGATCTCACCTCGGGGCATCAATGATCATGAGGAAGGTGATTATCAGCCCAGAACTACACGCAGACCTGTCAATGACCAGAAGCTGGACCACAGTCTCAAAAAAACCATTAGTAACACACACACCTCATGGATTAAAACCTGCAGCGCACGCAAGCCCACTGCTAAGCCACGCGCATGTCCAGGCCCGTCTGAAGCCAATGACCATCTGGATGATCCAAGGAGGAATGGAGCAGTCATGTGGTCTGATGAGACAAAAATAGACTCTTTTGGTCTAAACCACTCGCCGTGTTGGAGGAAGAAGAAGGATGAGTACAACCCCAAGAACACCATCCCAACCGTGAAGCATGGAATGGAAACATCATTCTTTGGGATGCCTTTTCTTGCAAAGGGTACAGGATGACTGCACCGTATTGAGGGAGGATGATGGGGCCATGTATCGCGAGATCTTGGCCAAACAACCTCCTTCCCTCAGTAAGAGCATTGAAGATGGGTCGTGGCTGTGGTCTCCAGCATGACAACGACCCGAAACACACAGCCAGGGCAACTAAGGAGTGGCGCCGTAAGAAGCATCTCAAGGTCCTGGAGTGGCCTAGCCAGTCTCCAGACCTGAACCCAATAGAAAATCTTTGGGGAGCTGAAAGTCCGTATAGGCCCCGCGACAGCCCCGAAACCTGAAGGATCTGGAGAAGATCTGTATGGAGGAGTTGGCCAAAATCCCTGCTGCAGTGTGTGCAAACCTGGTCAAGAACTACAGGAAACGTATGATCTCTATATTGCAAACAAAGGTTTCTGTACCAAAATATTAAGATCTGCTTTCTGATGTATCAAAATACTTATGTCAGCAATAAAATGCAAATTAATTACTTAAAAATCATACAATGTGATTTTCTGGATTTTTGTTTTAGATTCCGTCTCTCATAGTTGAAGTGTACCCATGATAGAAATTACAGACCTCTACATGCTTTGTAAGTAGGAAAACCTGCAAAATCGGCAGTGTATCAAATACTTGTTCTCCCCACTGTAGGTATTTGTAGTTGTCCACATATTCTAGGTCAGAACCGTCCAGAGTAGTGATGCAAGTCGGGTGGGAGGGTGTGGGCAGAAATCGGTTGAAGAGCATGCATTTAGTTTTACTAGCATTTAAAAGCAATTGAAAAGGAGTGTTCTATGGCATTGAGGCTCGTTTGGAGGTTTATTAGCAGAGTGTCCAAAGAAGGGCCAGATGTATACAGAATGGTGTTGTCTGAATAGAGATGGATCAGCGAATCACCAGCAGCAAGAGCGACATCATTGATATATACAGAGAAAAGAGTCGACCCGAGAATTGAACCCTTTGGCACCCCCATACAGACTGCCAGAGGTCCAGACAACCCTTGCCCTCCGATTTGACACACTGAACTCTGTCTGAGACGTAGTTGGTGAACCAGGCGAGGAAGTCATTTGAGAAGCCAAGGCTATTGAGTCTGCCGATAAGAATGTGGTGATTGACAGTCAGTACTGTCTTTTATGGCTGTTATGATATCGTTTAGGACCTTGAGTGTGGCTGAGGTGCACCCATGACCAGCTCGGAAACCAGATTGCGTAGTGGAGAAGGTACGGTGGGGTTCAAAATGGTCGGTGATCTGTTTGTTAACTTTTTTGTTAACGATTTTAGAAAGGCAGGGCAGGATGGATATAGGTCTATAACAGTTTGGGTCTAGAGTGTCTACCCCTTTGAAGAGGGGGATGACCGCGGCAGCTTTCCAATCTTTGGGGATCTCAGACAATACGAAAGAGAGGTTGAATAGGCTAGTAATAGGGGTTGCAACAATTTCGGCAGATCATTTTAGAAAGGGAGGGTTCAGATTGTTTAGCCCAGCTGATTTGTAGGGATCCAGATTTTGCAGCTCTTTCAGAACATCAGCTGTCTGGATTTGGGTGAAGGAGAGGGGGGGGGGTGCGCTGAGATGTCGGTCCGGGGTAGGGGGTTTACATATCAGGTTTACATTGGGTTTTTCAACAACATTTCTTATCAAGAGAATTTACAATAGAAATTTACAATAGAAATCTGTTCTAATCTGTGAAAACATATCTTTTTTTAAAGACCCCAAACAACAAATAAACAGATTATTAAACACAAACAAGTATTCCTTAATGGGTGGGTTGTGTGTGGGTGCTGGCGTGTGTGTAGTAGAAATCGTAGGGTAAAAACAAAGTCGCCAGGCCTTATTTAATTTGGGAGCTCCCTTGACAGCTGAATCCAGGTACCTTTAACTGCTCTCCTAAGGCACTTGCCTTAGGAAGCCTTTCAAAGGGAGGGATACAGAATCACTGATAAACATGAAAAAAAACTTGGTAGCGGACATTCCATCAGTCGTATACAGAATTATACTTCAGGACATCAGATGATACAGTGTCCCGTCAAGCTGAATAGGCACCTTCTAAAGTAAACAATCCCAGAGCCCCTCTCTTGTAGTCATTGTCATTTTGACCTGTTGCATTGACATACATTCTGTACAAACTGTCCCTGGAACATAAACTAGTCAAAATATGAAACTTGTTGTTTAACAAATCTGCTAGGACCTTCAAAAAGTTGGTGCTGGTTTATCAGCTCAATACTAGGCACTAAAAGCATTTACTTGGATTTACTTCATTCTCGACACAGTTCCATGTAATGGAAACAGATTACTGTTTTTGATGATATTACTTAAATCACTGGTGCTACCCAAACTATTGAATTGATTAATAATAATTGGAAAATGTCAAAAACATATTCAACTATTAATACCTCTGTTCCAAATTTCCCCACTGTGTCCCTTTTTGAGTTCAGTGTGTACTGGTGGCTATCTATTTTTCCACCGGAAGCTTATCTCTAACCCAAACACCAGATGACTTAAACACGAGAGCAGTGGACCAGGCCTTGAAGAGTGAGCAGCCTCTAATTTAATATCAGTCCCAATGCTCAATCCCTTTGTCTTACTTCTTCAAATTACTAAAATATTGCCTTAATGGAGTGCTATCTGAAAGCCAATTACCATTCACTTTGTTACTTTCACTAGTCTCCATATATGTTTCCTTCAACTAGAACTCCCTTCTTCCCAATAGGAAGACCTTCCCAATCTATTACTACTAATACACACAGATCACTCTGACACAAAGTACTGCTTTTCCCTGTATTGCAAGGTTTAAAACAAAACAAAACAAACATGATAACTTTCTTCATTTTGGAAAGAATTGTTTTCTTTTTAGTCTACCATAACAATGTTACTCTATATATTTATTTGAAATTTCTGTTGGATATTCACTTTCTGCTTCTACTTATTAAATGTCTATTATTTTAAGATTAACATGTAACGCTTTGGAGGGATCAATATGTATTAACTGGCTTGGCAATGTCTGTCAGTCCCCTGTAGAGGGCGCGCTCCGTCCATAATAAGTCTGACACCTAAGACAGCATAGACAGAGAAACAGATGCAGTTCCCATTTGGCCTATTCACAAATTGGTTTAAATCGTCATCATTTGGGATATCAACAAAAACGCCATCGGGAGTACAATACATTGTAGCCTTAACTTTAGTTAACATAAAACCATTGGTTCTATTTAACAGGGTATGGGGTTTATTTCAAAATGTATTTCTAGGGTGGAGGAAATCTCATAAGCGTTTATAGTTTTATTGGTTAGGGGTGAGGCATGTCCCGTACAATGGTGTAACCTTATCTTTATCAAATTATCCATAAAGGGACCACTCTGAGCATTTCTCTGAATACTTTTTACACCACTTACATACATCTACGTGTGGATGTGCAAGTTGTATATTATTTTTTTAAATTTTTACATTGTTACTTCATCTTTATCTCTAGTAACCCATTATACATGTGTGTTCCATCACAAAGTCCTCCTCTACACCAGTGTTCTATTCATACAGGGGTTTAAACATTCACTTGCGTTCGATTTAACAGCATTTTCGGGAAAAGTACTTTCTCCTTTCATATCTCCACATACATAACAACGTTATACCATCAAACTCCACTGATGAGTCATGTAATCCAAAAATGAGTCACGTTCCACTCAGAGACATGTTATCCTCATTACTAATGAGACGTGTAATCCTTTTATCCTCTAATGAGACATGTTATTCTTGTTACAAATCGAGACATGTTATCCTCTGAGACATGTTACCCTCAAATGAGATTTCAAATGAGATTTCTGAGACATGTTATCCTCTACCTGTAGATCTGACGGGCGGTGGTCGACTTAGGTATTTACATCAAATAACATTTGACCAAAAGACTCACACAGAACTGGAAAACTCAGCTCACGTTCACTCCACATTCACACTGGAGCTAGTCCCCTGACAGCTCTCATTCACTCAGTACGTTATAGCTAAATTTCAATATCTTAATATCCAAATGTCAATCAGCTTAATGTCCAAATTTGAATCAATCTTTTTCTCCAAATTTCAATCAATTTAATATCCACATTTCAATCATATTATCCAAATTCTAATGTTAATATTAATCATGTAAATCAATTTATTATCCAAATTTCAATCAGGGGAATGGAAACACTAGGACTTAGATCCTCCATAAGGCGCGCATACCAGAAGCAAAGGCATTTTTCAAATAGGGTTTGAGTTTAAATAAAACCAGTTCATTTAGTAAATCTAGCCTGCTGTAATTATTTTCAAGACATAGAGCTAATGCCTGCGCCTTATGTTAAAATAGTATTAGTTAGCTTGTCCACTATAACAGGTTCAAGCGTAACAAGATAAACGTGCTTTAAAGATAAAACTGCTTTCAACGCGCACTAATCCTGTGTCCCTGTCGCTAGAGTAATGACTTCAAATAGCTTTGGCTGCCATTTATTGGAAAGGAATGGTAACTACACTGAGCAGCTAGTTGGCAGAGTCAAAGTAAACTTTAATAATATATGCCATTTAGTAGACACCTTTATCCAAAGCAAACTGGGTACATAGTAGTGGAAACAGATCATTGAAACAGGATTACAATTTTGATATTATGGATTTTTAAAATATTTATTTCACCTTTATTTAACCAGGTAGGCTAGTTGAGAACAAGTTCTCATTTGCAACTGCGACCTGGCCAAGATAAAGCATAGCAATTTGACACATACAACACAGAGTTACACATGGAATAAACAAAACATACAGTCAATGGATGGTCAGTCCTTGCATCTATAGCTCTGTCTATGAATTTGAGTGGTTAAATTTCTCCAGCCCCATCCCTCAGCTTTTCACCGAAAGAGGAGCAGGGAGACACTTTCTTATTGTTTCTAATGCTGATTGCCACTTTAAGAAGATAAGATGGAGATTAAATACACACCTAAATATGTTACAGATACTATAAAAATGTCCCATCACTCAGAGAGTTAGTGAATACACAGCATCCAGCACAGCAAACAATCAAATCAAATGCATTTTACAAAAGTCCTTTTTACATCGAAATAATAACCAGAGTGGTTATAGAGGGTGCAACAGTTCACCACCTCAGGATGAGGTGATGATTGTGATTCTGAGCTCTCAGGTTCATACAGCGAGTTATGGGCTTCACTGATCTCACTCTCCATCAGCTCCATCTGTGGTGTATAGGGGCAGGACTCAGTTGTATACTGATGGTTGTGAGTGCAATCTAGCTGGGCCCTGAGCTCTTTAGTGATGGTCCCGGTGGACCTCTTCTCCACCGCAGCACAGGAACACTCTGGCACCCAGGGGTCAGTTTGGCAGGCTGTACTAACCGTTCTTTCCTGTTGGTGGAAAACAATTAAAGCATCTATAGGCTATAGTTATATTCAAGAATCAACGCATATACTGTATATTGTCCATTTTATATCCAAAATGGCATCAGGGGTGACAGATTGTGTCTTGAAATAAACATTAGCCTTAGAAATTACATGGATTTGCATGTACCTCCTCTGCCTCCTGCACAGTCTCCTCCAGGATGAAAACCTTTTCAGGGAAGATGTCATTGTGAAGAAGAAAAAAAAACATTTTGTTAAGACAACTCAACCCAAATATATCTGTCTTGTATGCTTTGTCAACACACACACACACACACACACAGCAAATACAGGGACATTTATTTTTCAGAAAACATTAGCTATGTCATCTTCAGTCTAGCTAAATGAGGTGGAGCTAGCAAAAATATACAAATACAAATCTGTCAACCAAATGTATTACAGTACTTGACTATCTGAGGTGGAAGCTAGCTACAGTAACTACCTAATAACAGTGGCACATGGAGAATCTGTGTTGCAATTTTAGTTGCAATTGAGTTGCTTGGTAATGTTATTTGCTGGGGGGTGTTACACAAAACAATTCAGACACAATTAGCTAGTTACCTTCAACTAGAGTTGCAACAAAGTTGTCCAGTGTCTAATGCTAGCCTAGTCAACAACAGTCATGACCGGGTAACATTACCTCAGGCTCCATTGCATTGACTCGTGTAGACTCCTCCATTCAGTCGCTTTTGGTTGACTCCGAAGTCAGCGAAGTTTGATAATGGTCGGTCGGTAACCTCTACACCATTACCCTCGGAATTGTAAATAGCAGCACAAGCAGAGGGCTTCAACGTAGGCCTATGACTCCTTTCCATTTGAAAACTCTTGGTTGGTCAAAAGTGCCCTTCATCGCGATGTCTGCCACTGTGAAGTGTTGTCTGCAGATCCTACTAGTTCGAGCTGGCACGTCCTTCCTCTTCAGGACACGGAGCCACTTCTTCAAAAGTTGTGGGTCCTTGGGCATCCGATGGTAGCTTACCAAGGGATTTTTTAAAAGCCAATTCATACTGCCTGACGCTATACAGTTCATGTTTGAATTACTACTTGTTGTTTCCATCTTCGTTGTCCGCACCTAACCTCTCTCTTCGAGTCACACTTCGCACAAAAACTCAATACCACAGATAATTTGATGATTGCTGTCAGTGAAGCACTGGCGTCAGTCATTACATTGGCAATTTAAAATGGCGCTGACCATACAGTAGCTCAAATAAACCTTGTCGACGATCAAAATACTAAATATAGAGATGTTTTCATGTTAATGTAATGAATATATCTCTTTACTTAGATTTACTTCCTAAGGTGTTTCCATTCCCCTTTAACACGTCCTTCCACACTCACACCACCATACACAACTTTCACATCCACATTCACTTAGTACTATTCCCAAACACACTCGGTAGTCTCCCTTATTACCCCATGTGTATCTTCAACGATTCTCTTGTAGTTACTTGCTATGCACCATATGTATCTTCAACAGTTCTCTTTTCGCTACTTCCTATATGTCACATCGTGTATGTAAGTGGCAGGGAAGTCAAGCGCAGGAGAATTAAACTTGGTATAAATGGAGTATTTTAATAACTTAAAACAAACTCCAAAACCAAAGTCCAAAATAAAATAAATGTGGGTACAAGAACCCGTCGCACATGGTAATTGAGTCGCCTTCTTTTTACAGAAGTCGAGAGCCAAATCGGCATATTCTGGGGGGATGCACACGGTGGAGACCTGGTCTGGACTTTCCACCGTAGTAGCACGAACGGAAACCCCTAAACACCTACCTAAGCACTCTTGCGACCACCCCGTGAGAGCCCTCTGTGGCCAAGAAATAGCGGGGTTATGATAAGCTAACCAGGGTAGGCTTAGCACCACTGAATACGCAGGAGAGTCAATAAGGAAAAGACTAATCTTTTCCGTGTGACCCCCCCACATCACCATACTCAAAGGAGCGGTGGTCTCCCTGATAAGCCCTGACCCTAATGGTCGACTATCTAAGGCGTGAATGGGGAAAGGTACATCCACGGGAACAATAGGAGTCCCTAAACTATGAGCTAACACTTTATCAATGAAATTCCCAGCCGCGCCTGAATCTACTAGCGCCTTATGCTGAGAACGAGGGGAAAAATCAGCAAAAGTGACAGACACAAATATATGTGCGACAGAGCACTCTGGGTGAGAATGGTGCCGACTCACCTGGGGTGACTCAAGAGCGCCCTGCCTGCCGTCTCGATTCCCAGAGGAACCAACCCGGCACCGACCAGCAGTGTGCCCTCTGCAGCCACAGATGGTGCACGAGCGGGAACCCCCTCCGGTCTCCCTGCACACCGTCCCTCCCAGCTCCATGGGTATCGGAGAGGGGGTGCGGGAGGATGGAACCACTATACCCCGATCTGGACGCCCACGAGTAGCCAGCATGTTGTCCAGCCGGATGGACAGGTCCACCAGCTGGTCGAAGGTAAGGGTGGTGTCTCTGCAGGCCTGCTCCTGACGGACGTCCTCGCGTAGACTGCAGTGGTAATGGTCGATCATGGCCCTGTTGTTCCATCCTGCGCCGGCAGCCAGGGTCCTAAACTCCAGAGCAAACTCCTGCGCGCTCCTCGTCTCCTGCCTCAGATGATAGAGACGCTCACCCGCCGCTCTGTCCTCGGGTGGGTGGTTGAAAACTGCCCGGAAACGGCGGGTGAACTCCTCAAAATGGTCCAACGCTGCATCTTCCCCTCTACACACAGCGCTGGCCCACTCCAGTGCTTTCCCGGTGAGGCACGAGACGAGGGCGAAAACCTTCTCATGGTCCGATGGAGCTGGTTGGACCGTGGCCAGATAAAGGTTTAATTGGAGGAGGAAACCCTGGCAGTTGGCAGCACTTCCGTCGTACCCCGTGGCATGGGTAGACGGATCCCACTGGGTTCAGGTGGTAAAGGGGCGTGCATGATAGACCCCGGTTGTGCTGGTGGAGGCACTGGAAAAACTCCCTGTCTCTCCCAGCGGTCCATATTCTGGACAATGCGATCCATGGCGACGCTCAGATGGTAAAGCTTCTCCGTATGCTCCTGGATGCGTTCCTCCACCTCCATGTCCGGGGTATTTTCTCCTGCTGACTTCATATTTGGTCAGAGATTCTGTCACATCGTGTATGCTGGTAGCAGGGAAGTCAAGCGCAGGATAATTAAACTTGGTATAAGTATTTTAATAACTTTTAAAACATAAACTCCAAAACCAATGTCCAAAATAAAATAAATGTGGGTACAAGAACCCGTCGCACACCAATCCATAGAACATGAACATAACAATAAACAATCTCTGACAAGGACATGAGGGGAAACAGAAGGTTAAATACACAGCAATTAATGAATGGGATTGGAACCAGGTGTGTAAGAAGACCAGACAAAACCAATGGAAAATGAAACATAGATCAATGATGGCTAGAAGACCGGTGACGTCGATCGCCGAGCACCGCCCGAACAAGGAGAGGCATCGACTTCAGCAGAAGTCGTGACACTATACATATAAATAACACCCTGTATTCAAAAACACCTTGTGCTATTTGTAGTGGCTGCAGACCACGTAGACACTTCTCTTATAAATATCTACAGACAGCTGTCAGTGGGGCTTTCCTTGGTACTGCTATGCCCTCGCTTTAGTTTTCACATAATACTAGCCTTCTCTCTTATAAGAATATGGGTACCTATTTTTATACATTACTCACGTTAATTACATTTTGTATAATTTATTTGTATTTTTATACTGATTCATTTAAATTGACTTAGTGAAATCAGTTGCCGTCCCTTAACTATTCGCAGATTATGTGTCTCCTCCTGGGCAGCCCACAGTAAGGGTCTGGTCTGCGTGAGTCTGCTGTCTTTTGGTCAGACGGGAATTTCCCTCACGCTTCATAAAATGCGCCACCGGTTTTCCTTGCAGACCCCCACTGGAAAGCTCCGCAGGCAGAATCAATCATCCTCTTCGTTGACGCCAAATTGTTGTGGAAATGTTTACACAGGGACACTCGAAGTCTTAAATTAATCCTTCTATATTGTCAGTGTGTTGGAGAGGTTCCAAACGTCCGTTAGTTCCCTTATATACTGGTTACGGACACGTTACATAGGCATAGGTCATAGGGTTGGTTCCGGCATGTGGTTCCGGCACCGTCTCCTATCTTAACTTAAAGATCATATTCTGGGCGTTCTGCCAGATGTTCTTAAAGAGGAGATCATGATTATCCCCCCCCCCCCCATATCTTAACCAGGCACATGCAGGAACCAAGGATTGTTTATGACACCAACGACAAGATGAACATTTTCAAGACTGTTTCTTCACACATTAAAATTCCATTCACACAAACAAAAGTTGTCTGTATACTAAAAATGTTCAAGAGTTGTTAATTTGTTAGGCTATTGGTTAAAGGTGCAACACAATATTGATTTTTGAATTACCTTTGCTCTAGTTCTGTCTTATCAATCACTTAAACATATTTAATAATGGACTCTTACCTAGCTTGATGACTGTTCATGGGCATTTTGCTTACTTTTTGTTGTTCTAAATAGAGACAGCTAGAATTGCCATGGGTCATATTAAATTGTGTAGAAATGCAGAAAATGAGCTTTAGATGCCCCAAAGAATTCAGGGGGAGGACCCCCAGACCCCTCACCAGGTTATGTCCCCCACACTTCTAAAAGCAAAGTTGCGTGCCTAACATTAAACTACAGAATGCCACTGGATAGAGATACAAGCATCATTTTTGCTTTTATGACAAAGCCGGTCAGAGTAATACAGCACAGCACAATCACTAGGATTGGGTGTGGTGCATGCTTATAATCATTTCAATGTGAAAAGGATTGATCGTAATACTCAGCCCAGTACCATTTGTCCTCCTCCTGTTCATTGTGCTCCAGACTGAGTAGCACAAGAGTTGCCCCAGGTAAAAGCCATGCAGTGTTTGGACTATGATTAATTATTTATCAAATATTTGACCCACTCAAGATGTTAATGGACTCCAACAGCAGCCACTGCTGAACCACTCAGAAACAACATTATTTCATTGTGACAAACATCCATTGTTAGTTTACACAAGACTTCAATATCAGTTAAATTTGTTTGTTTCTTTTGTTCCTATATACCCTCTCGATAACCCTCTCAGATGCAGACGTTATAATTCTGTGTCAATTTATGATGATTTTACTATGTAAGCCTGTGGATGGCACTGAGTGCCAAAACGCTGGTTGTACATAAAATGATTGGGAGCATATTTAGTGTCTTTCTTTATTTTTATACAGTTAGCCTTCTGTTAGTCAGCATGGTCCTCTACAATAAATGTGGGTGTGCGTCACCTCTTGGTTTTTACTAAATTCATGATGACCAAACATCTCTCAAACAATCCAATCACATACTGTACCATTAGGTCTTTGTAGTTAATGCACATTTTGTGGAGAGAAGAGACATTTGTCTGCAACATTTCCTCACTGCAACCAGAAGAGAGAAACAGTGAGTTTTCTCCTATCAAACAGATAATTCACTGTAAAGTGCTCATTACAATTTGGCACATGATAGATTAACCCTTTAAGATCCTGTCTGGATCTTAAGTGGGACTAATGCTGATTGCGGTGTTGGTGCAATAATGGTGGTCAAAGTCTTAAATTGGGTGACTGGAAAAGCTTTATGTCTAATGCTTTTGTAATTATGTGGTTAGTTACTTGAGACAGGTCCAGTCCGATTAGTGGTCCTCTCTTTCCAAGAAAAAATTATATTATTTAGGATGATGAACAGTGCTTAAATGTGTGTCTACAATATCCTGCTCCGTTTCCTGTTCGAAACAGTAATACAATAAAACACACAATGCAGGAACTTCTTACAGATGATAGTGTGCTAATGGCAGTCTGTCTTTATGAGACATAATTGGAAAAATGTAGCTTCACTGACAAGGATTTGGGCACAGTGACAAATCCCCCGTGACTTGATCAGGATTCAGACACGGATTAAACCTTTAAAAGGCACAGAGAGGAGGACTTGTTGTAGCAGATGTTTTTCAGACTTGATTTGACAGCAACATATCGTTCCCTTGTAGACAGAAGTCTGTTGTACTGTTAGTCACCAGACAATACCACCTGTTTTGTAAAATAGCGGCCAGTTAAGTATTTTTCAATGGAGATGTTAATTGAAAACCCTGTCTGAGTCACTATGGAATTGAGTGAATCTATTGCATCATTCAAATTCATGTTAATTTGTCCACATTTCCAGCCATGCTAGAATGTAGATGATGCAGGTTTCACTCTGCCCTGTCGTTAGCTAGTAGCTACTGTATACACCCAGTAGGGCCATGCAAAGCAGTGACTAAGGCTGAGCTGAGTAGAAAACATGAGCTGGCATTGACTGGCTCAAGAGACAGAAGCGCAGCTGCCACTCCTAGCATTGTACCTGCCTCCACCATTCATTCATTCATTCATTCACCCAGAAGCCTCAAGTTAATAAACAGGGACTGGCAGCCCTGACCCCTCAGCATAGACGTCAGCTGCTACTGCATCTCTGATGAACTGTGTCAAACACACAGGCGTTGAAATATAGCTCTGATTTAAGTAGCAGTTGCTATGGGCCTAAAGCAATTCTTCCTATTGTATCTTGAAACACGAGTGCATTCCAGACGTTTATACCACTCAGAGCAAAAAGACAGACAACGTATAAAAGAAATGGAATCTTGTATGAAATAACTGTATAATGTTCCTTTCATGAATAGTACATCATAGAGTTCAGGAAGAGTTACGATATGCAAATAAAGTGAATCATACTACTTGATACCCATAACAGTAAAAGACCATAATGCAACTTAGAATAGACTAATACCAATTCATATCCAGCATTTTGTTCAATGAAATCTGAGACTGCATTGCACAAAGACAGACAGGTATAAGGTATTCACAGGTCAGCAAACCATTAAACATGAACATGTATTGCAGCTGAATACTGTTGTGTTCATATTTTGTTTGGAATAGATTTGAAATGAAACAGTATGCTGTAAAGCAGTGGTTCCCAAACTTTTTATTGTCCCGTACCCCTTCAAACATACAACCTCTAGCTGCGTACCCCATCTAGCACCATGGTCAGTGCACTCTCAAATGTTGTTTTTTGCCATCATTGTAAGCCTGCAACACACACACAATACATTCATTAAACATAAGAATGAGTGTGAGTTTTTGTCACAACCCGGTTTGTGGGAAGTGACAAAGAGCTCTCATAGGACCAGGGCACAAATAGTAATATAATATAATCAATCATTTTGCTCTTTATTTAACCGTCTTACATATAAAACCTTATTTGTTCATCGAAAATGGTGAATAACTCAGGTCACAGGTTAATGAGAAGGGTGTGCCTGTATTTAGTTTTCATGCTAGTGAGGGCTGAGAACACACTCGCAGATATGTACGTGGTTGCAAAGGGCATCAATGTCTTAACAGCACGAATTGCCAAGGCAGGATACTCTGAGCGCAGCCCTATCCAGAAATATGGCAGTGGCTTTTGATTAAATTCAATTTTCACAGAACCGCTTGTTACAATTTCGATGAGGCTCTCTTGTTCAGATATCGGTAAGTGGGACTGGAGGCAGGGCATGGAAAGGGATAACGAATCCAGTTGTTTGTGTCATCCGTTTCGGGAAAGCACCTGCGTAATTGCGCACCCAACTCACTCAGGTGCTTCGCTACATCACATTTGACATTGTCCGTAAGCTTGAGTTCATTTGCACACAAAGAATCATACAATGATGGAAAGACCTGTGTGTTGTCCTTGTTAATGAGGACAGAGAAGAGCTCCAACTTCTTAATCATAGCCTCAACTTTGTCCCACACATTGAATATAGTTGCGGATAGTCCCTGTAATCCTAGATTCAGATCATTCAGGCGAGAAAAAACATCACCCAGTTAGGCCAGTCGTGTGAGAAACTCATCATCATGCAAGCGGTCAGACAAGTGAAAATTATGGTCAGTAAAGAAACATTTAAGCTCGTCTCTCAATTTAAAAAGTGTCAATACTTTACCCCTTGATAACCAGCGCACTTCTCTGTGTTGTAAAAGCATTACATGGTCGCTGCCAATATCATTGCATAGCGCAGAAAATACAAAAGAGTTCAGGGGCCTTGCTTTAACAAAGTTAACCATTTTCAAACGTCTTTCAAGCTGTCAGACATTCCCTTGGCAGCAAGAGCCTCTCGGTGGATGCTGCAGTGTACCCAAGTGGCGTTGGGAGCAACAGCTTGCACGTGCGTTACCACTCCATTATGTCTCCCTGTCATGACTTTTGCGCCATCAGTACAGATACCAACATGAGCAGCAGCTACGTTTGGCTACATATGGACCGTTAGTGGAATTCCCGCGAGAGAGTAACGGTTAATGTATTCTGAAGTATTTAGTGGTGTGAAATGCAGTGTAATGGTCAGGATTTACTGTATACAGTACATATCTACAAATAAATGCTTAAAAATCATGTAAGACTTCCGTTCAATGACATGTGAGGCTATAATTCTGGAACTCCATGGGCAACTACATTGTAACATGATTGATTTATAGTGGTTTATGTATTAAATTAATAATCCACATTTAGTCCATTAAAACATCTTAGAATTGGAGACACACATTTTTACTGGTCAGTAAAAAGTGTTCGCTGACATGGAAAAAAACTCCAGGACCATTTAACTCACTGGCCACTGCTTTGCAAACATTTGTTAAGCATGCAAAACTTGAATAACAATGTATTTATAGAGTATGTTGATGTACTGTATGGATTGCAATGTCACAAATAAATAGTCAAACACGTGTGATGGAATAAATTAATATTTTACAGACATACTTGAGGTACATGTATTCTTTATTCTTTTGGCTTTTCAATTAGATGGGTTATAGCAATATCTTGCATGCAGTTTACTCATACACTACAAGCATAATGCATATAAAGATGTGATCTATTAAATGTTACGTAATCAAAACATTCATTGTGTATACATGTATAGTATATACATATTATGAATGTTTTTATTACATGCAACATATGCTCTTCATAACATACTTTATAACATTTTAATTACAGATACTTGTGACACTTTATACAAAGGGAACAGCTGACAAAAGTAACATCCTGAGGAATTGGATAACTATGTAAACAAATGTAGGAAACAACTGAAGACTTGTGCTGTCACACTAGCCTTGAGACAATCATATTCAGAATTCGCTGAACCTGATGTTCCATCTTAGATATTTATTATGATAAAGCATTGTGAGGTAAACTGTGACCACAGTTCATAAATGACACAAAGTAAAAGATGCAAGAATCAAAATGAGAAGTCCACTTCCCCTTCACTAGATCACATGAGGCGTTTCCAAAAGAAAGGGTGTAGTGAAGCTTAAATAACTAAAGTGGCTATATCGCAGACAGTGCTGCCATATTGTATAGCAAACTATTTACAAAACAGTTGTACAGTACAAAGAAAAATGATTATATTACAATATTTATATAGACATTGAGTGTAATCTAACTACAAAATCTTCCCACAGCCTCAACTGGATGCTTCATACTCTGGTCTGTCTGCCATATAGAGCAGAGAATGCAGAATATAATAGATATATGTATTAAATAACATTAACAACTTAATATATTCCATTATACATGAAACATCACATAATATATCAAATATATTTGTATATTTCATATATTATAGAATATGTACATACAGATACATCAATAACAATGGAAAATGATTTGGGAAGAGGGTAGGAAAGGTAAACTCAAAGCAATTTAGATTTGGTAAATTACACGTTTTATAGCACTTACTAATGATGTTGCAGTACCAGAACCGCAGAGTACACAAGATACATGCTTTTGGAATGCTTCTTAAGTGAGCATATATCACACAGAATACAGTGTTTCACCTGTCAGACAAGGCTTGAAGATTATTTGAGGCGATTTACACCTGATGGTCACAACTATACCGTGCAGAGGAAATTGGCTAATTTTATCATTCACCCCTGGGAAGAGAAAAGACAGTATAGACATGTCTTTGAGGCCATTGAGGTTCAAGCTGGACAGAAGAGCTGGACTACGAATACTATGCGTATCAACTCTGTGAACCAGCACTAAAGATGAATGTATTCTGCATTGTACTGTAGTTTCTGATGAATGAAAGGAGGAAAACGATGTTTTTCTAGAGCGTGTTATTATTTGGAAACAGATTATAGACAACATTTGATGGTAATGGTATTTGGACTGTATGCTCAGGAGAAATCTTTCCTGTAGATTTGTAATAGTGAGAGTAACATAATGTTACAGATTCATCAAAGTATGAGCCTCTCAGACATCACGGAGAAAGCAAGCTCATTTTGGTGATGGTGCGTAACGCAACACTGTAATCATGGGTAAGCATTCATGCAAGTCTACATGTCGATTGAACTGCAGCAATCCCCCTAACTGCACTGCAGCAATAATGGTTGTCATGAGTAGTCATGTCTTATGCTCGAAACAGAGCCCGCACATGCATAAGCTCCACCATGTACCTTCATTTAAAAACGGTTTATGAGTGTGCGGGCCCAATTTCTTTTATACCAACTTTTTTCGGCAATGCACCCCACAAGGATGTGTGTTTGATCACACTTGACTAGTCAAGTTGTATGAACATTTAAAGTGAACAAGACTACCTTTAAAGCAATACATGAAACCCCTTGTTTTACAGTAAAACATATGTTTACAAAAATAGTCACAATCAACAATCAACCTATGAGTTTTAAAAACAAGATTCTGTAATAAAAATAAGTTCGTAAATCATACGGCAGTTATAATGCAAGACACTGAACGCAACCCTGGAAGTACTAGCTGCAAGAGAAGTTACTAACTAAATGTTTCTGATTGTAACAACACACAAAATGTTTTACCTGTCCCTATAAAGCCGGCAAACATTTGTTTTAGTCCCCACAGAAATGAACATCCAAACAACTGGTCACCTAACAGCCTAAGAAGTTGAGTTACTACCTCATGTTAGGCACCAACCTTACATTTAGACTCAAGTAAGCATTGTCCGTTTGGCATAGATATTCACACCAAAGAAGGGGTTCACTTGACGCATTGGTCACCTTCAAAGGCTGTAAACAATTTGTAGTAGAATGAAATCTATGCTAAATCTTCCCGACATCCATGTACTTTTTTTTCTCCTTCACCTCCTTCTTTCTCTTGTCTTTTTCATATTTGTTTTTATCAGGTTTTGTGACACTGTCATATGATGGGGGAGAAGCTGTGGAGGGTGTCATGTCAGTTCTGTCTGAAGTAGAGATCTCGTTAAATTTGTCTATGACGAGAACCTCTTTATCAAGGAGCATGCCTCCACTTTGTATCTTCTCCTTGTACATGGCAGAGGCCCGCTTAACAATACGCTTGAGAAGATATCGTCTGAAAGCTCTCTGGATGACCAGGGCAGACATGTCCTCTAGCTTGCGGCGCAGTGTGGTGGTGATTGGTTCATAGGACACCTTGGAGGGGTTGGACGCCATAAAGCGCTCCTCCATTTGACCCCGGAGGATGTCCAAGCCTTCGCCCTCGCCCAGGACACGTTTGGTGAAGGCAAACAGGATGTCCAGGCAGTGGATGCGCTCCCCACTCACCATGGGTAAATCCATTGAGATCAACTGGATCTTGTTGGGCTTAGAGATGCGGAGCGGGGGGTCTAGCGCATCAGCAAAGTCTGACAGCTTGTCATACTCCATGAACTGGGTGGCCCGCGCATCAAACTTCTCCCAGACCTCGTAGAACATCTCAAAGTCATCCTCGCTCAGGGGCTCAGCGCTCTCCTCAGTGGCCACACTGAAGTTCTCTAAGATGACAGCAATGTACATGTTGACCACAACAAGGAAACATATGATTATGTAGCTCACAAAGAAGATAATGGCCACAGTGGGGTTTCCACAGTCTCCCCCTTTGTACGTGCTTCCTGGGTGCTCTTTCCGGCTGTCGCAGTCTGGCTCTCCCTTGTTGAGGATAGGGGCCAGCAGGCCGTCCCAGCCCCCTGACGTGGTGATCTGGAACAGGCAGATCATGCTGTTGCCAAACGTCTCAAAGTTGAACATGTCGTCAATCCCAGACTCCTTCTTGACGTATGCAAAGTTTGACATGCCAAAGATTGCATAGATAAACATCACTAAGAAGAGCAGAAGACCAATGTTGAACAATGCAGGAAGTGACATCATCAACGCAAACAAGAGTGTACGGATTCCCTTGGCACTCTTGATGAGGCGAAGGATACGGCCAATTCGGGCCAGTCGAATGACTCGGAATAAGGTTGGTGAAACCAAGTACTTCTCTATCAGTTCTGAGAGAAACATACCTGAAAGGACAGAAAATAATTACACATAATAATCTCCAAAGCATGATATCACTTTGCAGTATTACAATTATGAACAATAGGTGAAAAATCTTACCAATTATTGACAGGATAACAACGATAAAGTCAAATACATTCCAACCAATGGTAAAGTAGTATTGTCGGAGTGAGATCATCTTCAGAATACACTCTCCGGTGAACATGACAATAAACACCAGGTTGATATTGTAGAGAATTTTACGAATGTCGTCTGTCTGGTCATCCGTCTCCACCATCATGGTGACCATATTAAGGCATATAAGAATCATGATGACAATGTCGAAGGCTTGCTTTGTAATGAAATCAAAAACAAATCCTTGAAACTTGTTCTGGAGGAAACATAAGAAAGAAGCATTTTGAGACACCAGGATGTAGAAATAGAGGTTCATGAAATGAGGAATGTCTTTGTTGAGAAACATAGTGGTACAGTATGACCTTACCACTGGCCTAGGGATAGGCTTTTGGGGTTTCTTTGAGCCAAGCTTCTTCATAGCATTGTAGTATTTCTTCTGTTCCTCTGTCATGAAGATGTCTTGACCTCCAAAGTAAAGAGGCAAGACAAGCCTAGTTAAATTCCTGCAGCTCTTACACACATTTAATTGCCCATTATTGGAGGGAAAAATCCTCATTACGTTAAATCAGAGAAAATGGATGCATGTATCATTGCATGATAACTACAACTTTAAAAAAGACTTATCTTTTTCTTTTGCTGATTGAAGTTGTCTATAATGACACCAATGAAGAGGTTGAGTGTGAAGAAGGATCCAAATATGATGAATACCACAAAGTACAGATACATGTACAGATTCACTTCGTAGTCGGGTTGATCATCCAACTGTAATAGAATAGCGTAGTATTACCATACATGAACATCATAAAACTAAAATATTATCATATATAAATAGACAATGTGCAAACACAATCAACCATTAGTCTAAAATACCTTGTGAAAGGAATTACTGAAAATACTTACATTGCGAGAGTCCACAGCTGCATACATGATGTCCATCCAGCCTTTGAATGTAGCCTTAGAGAGAAATTAAGGAACATTTTACTACCTAATAGTTAAGACACTAGTTCAGAAGGACATTGCCCTCGCACAATTTGCCTGCCCACACGAAATTGCTACAAAACCTTTGACATGGGTCCATTCTCTTTCGAAAATGTCAATAAAATATTTCTGGTGAAAGGTGAATGGAGAGAGCCGCTCACCACTTGTAACAGTGCCAGATAGCCTGCTCCCACGTTATCAAAGTTGATCTTGACATTCTTCCAGTGGGTACCTTTCAAAGCCAAACATTCTGTCTTGTTAGCCACGTCTCTGACTTCGAAGCGCTCCCTCGTGGTCATGTTGATACAATGGTAGTATTTCCCTGCAAACAGGTTGACACCCATGATGCTGAAGATGAGCCAGAAGATGAGGCACACCAGCAGCACATTGAAGATGGAGGGGATGGCTCCAAGCAGAGCGTTGATGACCACCTGCAAGGATTCACACAGACAGTCTCAGATATAGAACCATAGACAATATTGCATTGGATAATTATAATTTTCAGCACTGACAATATATACAAATGTAGGATCTTAATCACCCTGTTGCAGGATAACTTTGCAGGATAACTTTCCAAAACTTGTGGAGTATTTAAGGTTTTTAAAAGGCTTTGTAATTTCCACTTTGAAATTTCAGACCTGATTTTCCCTTACGAAAAATGTATCCATCCCTACAAAAAAGTCTATTCATTTTAATCAGAATAATAATTCCCATTTCAAGTTGATGCATGATTATTTTACTGCCGTAGCAAACTGGCTCAAATTAAGATCCTACATCTGTACTGTAGGCTACATGTTGACTTTGATTGGTGATGGTGAAAATAGGAAAACACAAGAGTAAAGTGTTTAAATGCCAGTGTAAAGCTCAACACAAGTATAACTAACACCACAGCTAATCAACGACCATGACAACAACAAGGAAAAAAGGAAAGGAAAGGACAAGGGTGAAATGTATTTGTAAAGGAGAGACTGTGATGGTATGTTTACTTGTTATAGTGATTTGCAATTAGGCTACAGTGTGAAAAAACGAAACAGAAAAAACCTTGTAGAGGCAGGATGAAGTCACATAATTTGTTTACTGTAAATGAAAAGCACAAACACAAAAATGAAGAAATTGTTCATGTTAAAGGCAGTACCCAACAGCAAGCAACATCCAAACACAGTAAAGTTTCAAAGTGCATAAATAGAGAGCCAGTGAAGCAATGAGAAGTCAGTCATGCAGATGGGATAATTCAGTGACAACCACGTGAGGAGAGACCGTCGTCACAGCACTGGCATGTGATCGATAAGAACTACGTTGGTTATACCAGTCGACACCCTTCCCGCACATATGACATCCAAAACCCTGGCTAGAGTATGTTGCCGTGAGAGTACTGTACAAGTTTATGATGGTTAAGTGCAGTAGCCTCCAAGACTTAAGAATGTTTTCATGTAGTTTAATGAACTGAAGTCCAGTTAATGCCATTTCCACATGTCTTATTGATTCGTTTCCAGTTAGGCTGACATCCTCTGACGAGTGCATGTGACCTGCCGGTGGGACTGATGCACACTCTTGTGTTATAACATCCTGAAAACACATGTAGGTGGAAAAGGAGGAATAGAAGAGGAGAGGTATCTCTAAATATACACTGAACAAATATATAAATGCAACATTTAAAGTGTTGGTCCCATGTTTCATGAGCTGAAATAAAATATTCCAGAAATGCTTCTTCACCTGCTGGATTGTCTGAGACCAGCCACCCGGACAGCTGGTGAAATTGTGGGTTTGCACAACTGGAAAATTTCTGCACAAACTGTCAGAAACCGTCTCAGGGAAGCTCATCTGCGTGTTCGTCTTCCTCACCAGGGTCTTAACCTGACTGCAGTTCGACATCGTAACCGACTTCAGTGGGCAGATGCTCACCTTCGATGGCCACTTGCAAATTGTAGAAGTGTACTCTTCACAGATGGCAGACAGCGTGTATGGTGTTATGTGGGAGAGCAGTTTGCTGACATTGTGAACAGAGTCCCCATTGGTGGCGGTGGGGTTATGGTATGTTCAGGCATAAGCAACGGACAACAAACACAATTGCATTTGATCGATGACAATTTGAATGCACAAAGATACCTTGACAAGGTCCTGAGGCCCATTGTCGTGCCATTTATTTGCCTCCATCACCTCATGTTTCAGTATGATAATGCACAGCCCCATGTCGCAAGGATCTATACACAATTCCTGGAAGCTGAAAATATCCCAGTTCTTCCGTGGCCTGCATACTCACCAGACATGTCACCCATTGAGCACGTTTGGGATGCTCTGGATCGACGTGTACAACGGCGTGTTCCAGTTCCCGCCAATATCCAGCAACTTTGCACAGCCGTTAAAGAGGAGTGGGAGAACATTCCAAAGCCACAATCAACAGCCTGATCAATACTATGCGAAGGAGATGTGTCGTGCTGCATGAGGTGGTCACACCAGATACTGACTGGTTTTCTGATCCACGTCCCTACCTTTAAAATAAAAAAGTTATCTGTGACCAACAGAGGCATATCTGTAATTCCAGTCATGTGAAATCCATAGATTAGGGCCGCATAAATGTATTTCAATAGACTGATTCCTTATATAAACTGTAACTCGGTAAAATCTTTGACATTTTTCCATGTTGTGTTTATATTTCTGTTCAGCTATTGGGTTGCTGTGGGCCTTAGTTTGACTACAGAGCTCTGTATCCTTGCAGGGAGCTGATGTCACGTTGATAAGAGGCTGTCATTAGAGCCATGTAGAGTACTTAGAGAATTGTGCCAATGCGGGCCAATGCTACAAAAAGTCAATTCTGACAAAAGCTGTATCCCATCTAGCCAAAACCTGTTAGTTACCCATTAATGTTTCATGGGGAATATTTAAACAATGCTATGTAACTGAATGTCTAGAATTAGAAAACAAATCTAAATTCTAAAAGTTGGCGTAACTCTCTAAATATGTGGCTCTGGCTGTGATGATATGCACTATGAGGCAACAGCACTGTAAAAATAATCTAGTTGTTTCAACTAATTATTATTATGTAGCTAGTTTTACAGCCTTTTTTTTGTTCACTAAACTTTTTGGTCAAAGTATTACCTGAATTTAACATTTTTAGTTGGCCCAAACTTAGCTCCAACATGAGAAAACGCGTTTGATCAATTTGTCTCATATGTTCATTCAACCAGAAATGATTATTTTACCACAAAAAAAGGCTGTGGAACTAGTCAACAACACCACACACACACACACACACACACACACACACAACACACACACCACACACACACACACACACACACACACACACACACACACACACAACACACCACCACACACACACACACACACACACACACACACAACACGGCCAGATCTTCAGAAAGCACAGTGTCTGTCATCACCAACCTGGGAGTGAAATTTGACCCTCGCGTCTCCTTCAATACAAACATTAGTCACGTCTGTAAAACATAATTCTTTCGAACATCTCCCACCTAAGACCTCTCTCACCACTTCTGAAGCAGAAAAGCTTATCCATGAATTAGTTTTCTCCAGAACTGATTATGGGAATGCAGTACTTGGGGCCTGCCTGCAAACTCGATTAATAAATTACAACTCATTCAAACAGTGCAGCAAAGATTATGGCACCCATACTTGCTGACCTCCATTGGCTATCTGTCCCTCAAAGAATTGACTTTAAAATTCTCCTCCTGGTCTACAAAGCCCTAAATGGCATCGGACCTGCCTACCTGTCAGATCTACTCTCCCCCTATGAACCGTCCATGCACCCTACGTTCAAGCAACGCTAAAACTGCTTCATGCACCCAGGACCGGCTAGGAACACGGAGGCTCATGCCTTTTCCTCCCACATACCACGCCTTTGGAACTTTCTGAAAATCTCAGGGCTGTTCAGACTGTTGAGGCTTTGAAGCAGGCCTCAAGACTAATCTTTATCGGCTGGCCTACCCTTCCTCCTAGACTTTGATTGTTGCTTTTATGATATGGTTATATAACAGTACCAGTCCAAAAGTTTGGACACACCTACTCATCAAGGTGTTTTTCTTTACTTTTACTATTTTCTACATTGTAGAATAATAGTGAACACATCAACACTATGAAATAATACATATAGAATCATGTAGTAACCAAAAAGTGTTAAACAATCAAAATATATTTTATAGTCTTCAAAGTAGCCACCCTTTGCCTTGATGACAGTTTGCAACTCTTGGCATTCTCTCAACCAGCTTCATGAGGAATGCTTTTCCAACAGTCTTGAAGGAGTTCCCACATATGCTGAGCACTTGTTGGCTGCTTTTCCTTCACTCTGAGATCCAACTCATCCCAAACCATCTCAATTGGGTTGAGGTCAGGTGATTGTGGAGGCCAGGTCATCTGATGCAGCAATCAATCACTCTCCTTGGTCAAATAGAGGTGACAGCCTGGAGGTGTCATGTTGAAAAACAAATTATAGTCCCACTAAGCGCAAACCAGATGGGATGGCGTATCGCTGCAGAATGCTGTGGTAGCCGTGCTGATTAAGTGTGCCTTGGATTCTAAATAAATCACTGACAATGTCACCTGCAAAGCACCACCACACCATCACACCTCATCCTCCATGCTTCACAGTGGGAACCACACATGTGTAGATCATCCGTTCACGTACTCTGCATCTCACAAAGACACAGCTGTTGGAACCAAAAATCTCAAATTTGGACTCGGCCTAATGTTCATTGCTCGTTTTTCTTGGCTCAAACAAGTCTCTTCTTCTTATTGGTGTCCTTTACTGTAGTAGTGGTTTCTTTGCAGCAATTCAACCATGGCCTGATTCACACAGTCTCCTCTGAACAGTTGATGTTGAAATGTGTTTGTTAATGGAACTCTGGGAAGCATCTATTTGGGCTGCAATCTGAGGTGCAGTTAATTCTAACAAACTTATCCTCATCATCAGAGGTAACTCTGGCGGTCCTCATGAGAGCCAGTTTCATCATAGCGCTTGATGGTTTTTGTGACTGCACTTCTTGAAATGTTCCAGATTGACTGACCTTCATGTCTTCAAGTAATGATGGACTGTCATTTCGCTTTGCTTATTTGAGCTGTTCTTGCCATAATATGGACTTGGTCTTTTACCAAATAGGGCTATCTTCTGTATACCACCCCTACCTTGTCACAACACAACTGATTTGCTCAAACGCATTAAGAACTAAATAAATTCCACCAATTAACTTTTAACAAGGCACACCTGTTAATTGAAATGCATCCCAGGTGACAATAGTGAATGCAAAGCTGTCATCAAGGCAAAGGGAGGCTACTTTGAAGAAACTCAAATATATTGTTTAACACTTTTTTGGTTACTACCTGTTTCCATATGTGCTATTTCATAGTTATGAAGTCTGCTATTATTCTACAATGTAGAAAATAGTCAAAATAAAGAAAAACTCTGGAATTAGTAGGTGTGTCCATACTTTTGACTGGTACTGTATAATTGCTTTTTTTACTTTTATTTTTTATTTTTTTACTTTTTTACTTTTATTCTATGGACTTTGAGATAATTCTTGTAAACTCAGCAAAAATAAACGTCCTCTCACTGTCAACTGTGTTTATTTTCAGCAAACTTAACATGTGTAAATGTTTGTGTGAATATAACAAGATTCAACAACTGAGACATAAACTGAACAAGTTCCACAGACATGTGACTAACAGAAATTGAATAATGTGTCCCTGAACAAAGGGGGGATCAAAATCAAAAGTAACAGTCAGCATCTAGTGTGACCACCAGCTGCATTAAGTACTGCAGTGCATCATGGACTGCACGAGATTTGCCAGGTCTTGCTGTGAGATGTTACCCCACTCTTTCACCAAGGCACCAGCAAGACTTTTCTGGGAGAAATGGCCCTAGCCCTCACCCTCCGATCCAACAGGTCACAGACGTGATCAAAGGAATTGAGATCCGGGTTCTTCGCTGGCCATGCCAGAACACTGACATTCCTGTCTTGTAGGAAATCCCACACAGCACGAGCAGTATGGCTGGTGGCATTGTCATGCTGGAGAGTCATGTCAGGATGAGCCTGCAGGAAGGGTACCACATGAGGGAGGAGGATATCTTCCCTGTAACGCACAGCATTGAGATTGCCTGCAATGACAAGCTCAGTCCGATGATGCTGTGACACACTGCCACAGACCATGATGAACCTTCCACCTCCAAATCGATCCCGCTCCAGAGTACAGGCCTTGGTGTAACGCTCATTCCTTTGACAATAAATGCAAATCCGACCATCACCTCTGGTGAGACAAAACCACGACTCGTCAGTGAAGAGCACTTTTCGCCAGTCCTGTCTGGTCCAGCGATGGTGGGTGTGTGCCCATAGGCGACGTTATTGCCGGTGATGTCTGCTGAGGACCTGCCTTACAAAGGCCTACAAGCCCTCAGTCCAGCCTCTCTCAGCCTATTGCGGACATTCTGAGCACTGATGGAGGGATTGTGCGTTCCTGATGTAACTCTGGCAGTTGTTGTTGCCATCCTGTACCTATCCTGCATGTGTAATGATCGGATGTACCGATCTTGTGCTGATGTTGTTATACACGGTCTGCCACTGTTAGGACAATCAGCTCTCCGTTCTGTCTCCCTGTAGCACTGTCTTAGGCATCTCACAGTACGGATATTGCAATGTATTGCCCTGTCCACATCTGCAGTCATCATGCCTCCTTACAGCATGCCTAAGGCACGTTCACGCAGATGAGCAGGGACCCTGGGCATCTTTCGTTTGGTGTTTTTCAGAGTCAGTAGAAAGGCCTCTTTAGTGTCCTAAGTTTGCATAACTGTGATCTTAATTGCCTACCGTCTGTAAGCTGTTAGTGTCTTAACGACCGTTCCACAGTTGCATGTTCATGGTTCATTGAACAAGCATGGGAAACAGTGTTTAAAACCTTTACAATGAAGATCTGTGAAGTTATTTGGATTTTTACGAATTATCTTTGAAAGACAGGGTCCTGAAAAAGGGACGTTTCTGTTTTCGCTGAGTTTATAATGAAAAGCGCTTCACAAATGTTTCTTATTATTATAACATACAATGTTTCCGAATTACATACTTGTCACACATTATCACATTGTGTATGTTCATTTATACAGTAATTCGTGTTCAACATGCCCTCACCTGGGATTTGAACACACAACCTCTTGAGTCACAGCATGCAAATCTTCCTGCTATTCCACCATGTCTGTGTCAGTAACTGATTTAACCCGTATTGTTATTCTTTGCACTTCAAAGTAAATCTCAGCTCTGTTAAAAGTACACTCAAGAAAAACTATTACATTTATCATAGTGATTAAGGAGTAACATTAAAACAGAGTAATATGCTCCACCAACGTTAGACAAGTATATGGAAAAAACTCAAATTGCTTAAATAAGTAAATCAAATCAATGATGATGAGAATAGTCAAATTAACTGCTAATTGACAAAGTCATGGTGGCGTAGCAGGATGATTGCAATGTCATCAACCAAGAGGTTGTGAGTTCAAATCCCAGGTGAGGATATGTTAAGTACTAATCACTGTGTAAATGAACAGGTGCAATGTAAGTTTGTTCAAAGCATTGCATGTGTAAATAGTTCCACAGCCATTTTTTTGTTACAATGCCAAAAATAATAATTTCTAGTTGAATGAAGATATGAGACAAATTGAGCAAACACATCATTTTAAGTTGACTGAATGTTTGCCTACGTTTTTATCACGTTGGAGCTACGTTTGGGCCAACTAAAACTGTTAAGTTCAGGTAACACTTTGACCGAAAAGTTTACTAAATAAAATAAAAAATGCTTTGGAACCAGTTACTTGATAATATTTATTTGAAACGACTAGATTTGTTGGTGATTTTTTTTTACAGTGAGGGCTCTGGGGCCTCATTTTATAAACATTGAGTACGCACAAAATATGCCCCAAAACATGCGTGCACCAGTTTTCAGTCAAAAGTTGGAATTTATTAAAACTGAACTTGAGGTGAGAATGTGCTTATCCTCCCGCAAACTTTAAACCATGTGTACGCACCGCAAGAAGGCAAAAGTAGCCTAGTAGTATCTTTGTGCAGGAATGTGCCTAGTAGATAGACTACTATAATTTCAAGTTTTTGCATCTGAAAGGGAGAGCGGTTTATTACATACAGTAGAATTTTACAGGTGATAAGACAGTTGATCTTTTGCATTGAAGTGTGTAGCTACCAACGTAAGTAGGCCTACTGTAGTTTTAATTTTTTCAGAGTAAACAATGTTTCAGAATTCGCCGGCATAGCCTATTTAGGTTTGGGAAAAAGTAAATGCCAAACATTATTGAATTCAAACTATCTGTTTGCAAGTACACAACAATGTGCAATGTTTTTGTTTTTCAGACAAGTATCACGCCCTGATCTGTTTTACCTGTCCTTGTGATTGTCTACACCCCCTCCAGGTGTCGCTTATTTTTCCCAGTGTATTTATCCTTGTGTTTCCTGTCTCTCTGTGCCAGTTCGTTTTGTATGTTTCCAAGTCAACCAGCAGTTTTCCCATTCTCCTGCTTTTTGCATTCTCCTTTTTCGAGTCCTCCCGGTTTTGACCCTTGCCTGTTTCTGGACTTTGTACCCGCCTGCCTGACCATTCTGCCTGCCTTGACCACGAGCCTGTCTGCCACTCTGTACCTCCTGGACTCTGATCTGGTTTTGACCGTTTTGCCTGTCCACGACCATTCTCTTGCCTACCCCTTTGGATTAATAAACATTGTAAGACTCCAACCATCTGACTCCTGTTTCTGCATTTGGGTCTCACCTTGTGCCTTGATAACAACTTTAGATACAATGGCGCCGGAGGAGATAGCTGCTGTTTTACGGTCTCCTAACCAATTGTGCTATTGTGTTTGTTTTTTCTGTGTTATTTGTAACTTATTTTGTACATAATGTTTCTGCCACTGTCTCTTATGACCGAAAAGAGCATCTAGATATCAGGCCAGTGATTACTCACCACGTACTGGAAAAACATTTTCTTTAACAAGTCAGACTGTCACGCCCTGACCTTAGAGAGCCTTTTTATGTCTCTATTTTGGTTTGGTCAGGGTGTGATTTGGGGTGGGCATTCTATGCTTTGTTTTCTATGTTTCTTTATTTCTATGTTTTGGCCGGGTATGGTTCTCAATCAGGGACAGCTGTCTATCGTTGTCTCTGATTGGGAATCAGACTTAGGTAGCCCTTTTTCCCTCCTTTCAGTGTGGGTAGTTAACTTTTGTTAGTGGCACTAAGCCCTGTAAGCTTCACGGTTGTTTTTTCGTTTGTTGTTTTGTTGGCGACATTTACTCAAAAAAAACGGAAAATGTACGCTAACCACGCTGCACTTTGGTCCACTTCTTTTGACGGCCGTGTCACGGACGCGAAGAATTTCCTTCAGACACCAGACAAGGCCCTCAGCATTCGCAGGAGAAAGAGACAGAGATATCGGGGACGTAGGTCGGGGTGCCTTGTAAGGATCCGACAGCGAGTGGGTAATCTGCCTTTACTATCAGTCCTATTAGCCAACGTACAATCATTGGATAACAAAATAGACGAACTACGAACACGTATGTCCTAACAACGGGACATTAAAAACTGTAATATCTTATGTTTCACCGAGTCGTGGCTGAACGACGACGTGAATAACATACAGCTGGTGGGTTTTACGTTGCATCAGCAAGATAGAACAGCTGCCTCAGGTAAGACAAGGGGTGGCGGTCTGTGTATATTTGTAAACAACAGCTGGTGCACGAAATCTAATAGTAAGGAAGTATTGAGGTTTTACTCACCTGAGGTTGAGTATTTCATAAGCTGTAGACCACACTATTTAGCAAGGGACTTTTAATCTATATTCTTCGTAGCTGTCTATTTACCACCACAAACCGATGCTTGCACTAAGACCCCACTCCATGAGCTGTATACGGCCATAAGCAAACAGGAAAACGCTCATCCAGAGGCAGCGCTCCTAGTGGCTGGGGACATTAATGCAGGGAAACTTACATCCATTTTACCAGCATGTTATATGTGCAACCAGGGGGAAAAAACTCTACTCCACACACAGAGACGCATACAAAGCTCTCCCTCACCCTACATTTGGCAAATCTGACCATAATTCTATCCTCCTGATTCCTGCTTACAAGCTAAAACTAAAGCAGGAAGCACCAGTGACTCGGTCAATAAAGAAGTGGTCAGATGATGCAGATGCTAAGTTACAGGACTGTTTTGCTAGCACAGACAGGAATATGTTCCGGGATTCTTCCGATGGCATTGAGGAGTACACCACATCAGTCACTAGCTTCATCAATAGGTGCATCGATGACGTCGTCCCCACAGTGACTGTACGTGCATACCCCAACCAGAAGCCATGGATTACAGGCATCCGTACAGAGCTAAAGGGTAGAGCTGCTGCTTTCAAAGAGTGGGACTCTAACCCGGAAACTTATAAGAAATCCTGCTATAACCTTCGACGAACCATCAAACAGGTAAAGCATCAATACAGGACAAAGATTGAATTGTACTACACCGGCTCCGACGCTTGTCGGATGTGGAAGGGCTTGCAAACTATTACAGACTACAAAGGTAAGCACAGCCGACGATCTGCCCAGTGACACGAGCCTACCAGACAAGCAAAATTACTTCTATGCTCGCTTCAAGGCAAGCAACACTGAAGCATGCATGAGAGCATCAGCTGTTCTGGACGACTGTGTGATCACACTCTCCATAGCCAATGTGAGTAAGACCTTTAAAACAGGTCAACATTTACAAGGCCAAAGGGCCAGATGGATTAACAGGACGTGTAGTCTGAGCATGTGCAGACCAACTGGCAAGTGTCTTCACTGACATTTTCAACCTGTCCCTGACTGAGTCTGTAATACCAACATGTTTCAAGCAGACCCTGTGCCCAAGAACACTAAGGTAACCCGCCTAAATGACTACCGACCCGTAGCACTCACGTCTGTAGCCATGAAGTGCTTTGAAAGAATGGTCATGTCTCACATCAACACCATTATCCCAGAAACCCTGAAACCACTCCAATTTGCATACTGCCCCAACAGATCCACAGATGACCCAATTTATATTGCACTCCACACTGCCCTTTCCCACCTGGACAAAAGGAACACCTATGTGAGAATGCTATTCATTGACTACAGCTCAGCGTTCAACACCATAGTGCCTTCAAAGCTCATCACTAAGCTAAGGACCCTGGGACTAAACACTTCCCTCTGCAACTGCATCCTGGACTTCCTGAAGGGCCACCCCCAGGTGGTAAGAGTAGATAACAACACATCCGCTATGCTGATCCTCAACACGGGGGCCCCTCAGGGGTGCGTCCTCAGTCCCCTCCTGTACTCCCTGTTCACTCATGACTGCATGGCCAGGCACGACTCAACACCATCATCAAGTTTGCCAATCACACAACAGTGGTAGGCGTGATCACCGACAATGATGAAACAGCCTATAGGGAGGAGGTCAGTGACCTGGCCGTGTGATGCCAGGATAACAACCTCTCCCTCACTGTGATCAAGACAAAGGATGAAAAAAAAGAAGAAAAAAAATAAAAATAAAAAAAATAAAAAAATAAAAAGGAGATGATTGTGGACTACAGGAAAAGAAGGACCGAGCACGCCCCCATTCTCATCGCCTGGGCTTTAGTGGATCAGGTTGAGAGCTTGAAGTTCCTTGGTGTCCACATAACCAACAAACTATTATGGTCCAAACACACCAAGACAGTCGCAAAGAGAGCACGACAAAGCCTATTCCTTCTCAGGAGGCTGAAAAGATTTGGCATGGGTCCTGAGATCCTGAAAAAGTTCTACAGCTGCACCATCGAGAGCATCCTGACTGGTTGCATCACTGCCTGGTATGGCAACTGCTCGGCCTCTGACCGCAAGGCACTACAGAGGGTAGATCGTATGGCCCAGTACATCACTGGGGCCAAGCTTCCTGCCTTTCAGGACCTCTATACCAGGCGGTGTCAGAGGAAGGCCCAAAAAATTGTGAAAGACTCCAGCCACCCTAGTCATAGACCGCACGGAAAGCGGTACCAGAGGGCCAAGTCTAGGTCCAAAAGGCTTCTCAACAGCTTCTACCCCCAAGCCATAAGACTCCTGAACAGCTAATCAAATGGCTACCCAGACTATTTAAATTGTCGTCGTCCCCCCTCTTTTACGCTGCTGCTACTCTCTGTTTATTATCTATGCATAGTCACTTTAACTCTACCTACATGTACATATTACCTCGACTAACCTGTGCTCCCGCACATTGACTCTGTACCGGTGCCCCCTGTATATAGCCTCGCTACTTTTATTTTACTGCTGCTCTTTAATTATTTATTTTTTATTTATGTATTTTTAAGAGAAATTTTTCTTAAAACTGCATTGTTGGTTAAAGTCTAGAATGTAAGCATTAAGGTCTACACAAGTTGAATTCGACGCATGTGACAAATAAAATTTGATTTGATTTGAGATACAGCTAAATATTCTGCCAACCCCTCCAAAAACATTTGATCAAGGTTGCCATGCATTGCTATTTTGTTAGATACTGTCTTGGACAAATTCCAATACTTCCAATGTATATAACAAATACACACAAAAAATGTCACCATAAAAGGTGATATATGGGCATTTTTTCAGGCGGAGTTATGCTTGTTCATACGTTCACAGTTTCACGACAGGTCTGATTTATAACAGGAAACTTGCGTATGTATGTTTCTAAATCTCAATATTTTTGTGTGAGTGCAGTCTTTTCAGAAATGGCGCACACAGATATTTAGTGTTAAATTTACACAATGGTTATAAATGAGGCCCCAGGTCTGGTGACTCTTACCCTCATGCCCTCGAAGCGGGACAGCGCTCTCAGGGGCCTCAGCGCTCGCAGCGTCCTCAGGGACTTGATGGCACTCAGCTCAGCGTAGCCCAGGGCGTTGGCCACAAGGCTGACCAAAGAGACCTGTAAACAGAATGATGTCATCATGAGACACGTGACTAGCTGATTGACACTCAGCGGAGGCAGAGCCTCTGTCTCAAAGATATAAACCAGGAAATGGGTCACTGTCTCGCCTTGACTACATTACAGTATCATTTCAACAATGCAACAACAATACAATGTCTTTGCAATTACAAGCTGATTTTGATATTGTATTGGACACTAAGAACTTAGCTTAAGCAGAAAAACCCTGTGGCGCTCTCAAATAAACTGTCTATTTTTCTCAGTTCATAAAATATATTGAAGTGGTCCTAAAGCCAGAGTCTACTTCGGTTGAGGTGAAAAAGACACTATAATATTTTCCCATACAGTACCAGTCAAAAGTTTGGACACTCATTCAAAGGTTTCTTTATTTTTACTATTTTCTACATTGTAGAATAATAGTGAAGACATCAAAACTATGAAATAACACATCTGGAATCCTGTAGTAACCAAAAAAGTGTTAAACAAATCAAAATATATTTTATATTTGAGATTCTTCAAAGTAGCCACCCTTTGCCTTGATGACAGCTTTGCACACTCTTGGCATTCTCTCAACCAGCTTCATGAGGTAGTCACCTGGAATGCATTTCAATTAACAGATGAGCCTTGTTAAAAGTTTGTGGAATTATTTTCCTTCTTAATGCATTTGAGCCAATCAGTGGTGTTGTGACAAGGTAGGGGTGGTATACAGAAGATAGCCCTATTTGGTAAAAGTCCATATTATGGCAAGAACAGCTCAAATAAGCAAAGAGAAATGACAGTCCATCAAAACTTTGTCACGAACCAGCTCGTAGCCCTTAACAAAAAGGGAGACAACACAGAGATCGAGTAATAACAAAAATATATTTATTAACTAAAGTAAACTATATACAATTAACGATGGTGTGTGCAGTAGTGTAAGTGAGTGGTTGCGTGCATATATGGTGATAATGAGGGGTGTTGAGAGGTGCCAAAACAAGCCACAAAATGCCACAACCAAAAATAACAGTGTGTCTGTGTGGAGAGAGTCTCCTCAATGTATGGGGGAAATGTGTATTTATCCCTGGGTTACACCGGGGCCCAGGTGTCCCATTTCGCTGACGACACTCCCGGCTCCACCCATTGACATCCTATTAAGGAAAACAAGAGCAAAGAGAACGAATTCGGCAAGCGAGTGGGAGGGTTGTCACAAGACATGAAGGTCAGTCAATCTGGAAAATTTCAAGAACATTGAACGTTCCTTCAAGTGCAGTCGCAAAAACCATCAAGCTCTAGGATGAAACTGGCTCTCATGAGGACTGCCACAGCAAAGGAAGATCCAGCGTTACCTCTGCAGAGGATAAGTTCATTAGAGTTAACTGCACCTCAGATTGCAGCCCAAATAAACGCTTCACAGAGTTCAAGTAACAGACAAATCTCAACATCAGCTGTTCAGAGGAGACTGCGTGAATCAGGCCTTCATGGTCGAATTGCTGCAAAGAAACCACTACTAAAGGACACCAATAATAATAAGAGATTTCCTTGTGCCACGAAACATGAGCAATGGACCTTAGACTGGTGGAAATCTGTCCTTTGGTCTCAGTCCAAATTTTAGATTTTTGGTTCCATGTCTTTGTGTGACGCAGAGTAGGTGAACGGATGATCTCCGCATGTGTGGTTCCCAGCATTTGGTTTACACTTTTTTGGGTACTACATGATTCCATATGTGTTATTTCATAGTTTTGATGTCTTCTACAAAGTAGAAAATAGTCCAAATAAAGAAAAACCCTTGAATGAGTAGGTGTGTCAGGACTTTTGACTAGTACTGTATATATACAGTGCATTCGGAAAGTATTCAGACCCCTTGACTTTTTCTACATTTTGTTACGTTACAGCCTTATGCGAAAATGCATTAAATATTATTTTTCCTCATCAATCTACACACAATACCTCATAATGACAAAGGAAAAACTGTTTTTTAGAAATGTTTGGAAATGTATTAAGAATAAAACGTAAACAGGTTTTCATCAAGGATCTCTCTGTACTTTGCTCCGTTCATCATTCCCTCGATCCTGATTAGTCTCCCAGTCCCTGCCGCTGAAAAACATTGCCACAGCATGATGCTGTCACCACCATGCTTCATCGTAGGGATGCTGCCAGGTTTCCTTCAGATGTGACATTGGTATTCAGGCCGAAGAGTTCAATCTTGGTTTCATCAGACCAGAGAATCTTGTTTCTCATCGTCTGAAAGTCTTTACGTGCCTTTTTGCAAACTCCAAGCTGTCATGTGCCTTTTACTGAAGAGTGGCTTCCGTCTGGCCACTCTACCATAAAAGCCTGATTGGTGGAGTGCTGCAGAGATGGTTGTCCTTCTGGAAGTTTCTCTCATCTCCAGAGAGGAACTCTGGAGCTCTGTCAGAGTGACCATCGGGTTGTTGGTCACCAGCCTGACCAAGGCCTTTCTCCCCCGATTGCTCAGTTTGGCCGGGCGGCCAGCGCTAGGAAGAGTCTTCTTCCATTTAAGAATAATGGAGGCCACTGTGTTCTTGGGGACCTTTAATGCTAAATACATGTTTTGGTACCCTTCCCCAGATCTGTGCCTGACACAATCCTGTCTCAGAGCTCTATGGACAATTCCTTCGACCTCATGGCTTGTATTTTGCTCTGACATGCGCTGTCAACTGTGAGACCTTATATAGACAGATGTGTGCCTTTCGAAATCATGTCCAATCAATTGAATTTACCACAGGTGGAGTCCAATCCAGTTGTAGAAACATCTCAAGAATGATCAATGGAAACAGGATGCACCTGAGCTCAATTTCGAGTCTCATAGCAAAGGGTCTGAATACTTACGTAAATGAGGTATTTCTGTTTTACATTTTTTATATATTTGCTAACATTTCTAAAATCCTATTTTTGCTTTGTCATTATGGGGTACTGTGAGTAGATTGATGAGGATTTTTCTTTTGATATCCATTTTAGAATAAGGCTATAACGTAACAAAATGTGGAAAAAGTCAAGGGGTACTAATACTTTCCGAATGCACTGTATATACTGTATATATATATTTTTTCGCAAGTGAAGAGGTAGTTAAAAAAAATACCTACGTCAACAATAAGAAAGTCCAACCAGCACCAGGCGTTGGTGAAGTATTTGGCGAATCCATAGGCCACCCATTTCAGCAACATCTCCAGGATGAAGATGTAGGTGAAGACTTTGTCCGCAAACTCCAACACCGTTTTAATGGTCTTCCTCTGTTCGATGTAGATGTCCTCAAATGCCTTGGTGTAAACACAAGACAATCCGATTATCACTTCCTATAACCCACACTAATCTCATACACCAGAGCAGCTGCTGCTGCCTCATCAGATCTGTTACCAGTTAATTCTGTGTCAAGGGATCACAGAATGGTCAATTACACAGTACTAAGCGCTTTGAAAAATAGAACAACCCTCACAGCATTTCTACTCCATTGTTTCTCATAAGGGTACTACTGTAAGTCAGACAATGGAAGAGAATCTGCCTGCCCTATCTCTCATAGCCTCAGATCCTTCCCGAAATCATTACTTCCCCACTCACCAGTGCTCCACTGCTGAGCAGGATCATGAAGATGATAAAGCTCTCAAACCAGTTGTGCTCCACTATTCTGAAGCAGGTCTTCCTCAACGTCCACCACATCTTCCACTTGCCCTCCTCAACGTTCACTTGGCAGCATTGGAATCTACGGACACAGCCTGAAAGCAGACAGCATAGCTAAACAGATTATACTTCTGCTATAAAGATCACCTCATTCCCAGAGAAATGCCCATGACGAATGTCTAACTATGTTCTGATCAGACCCATTCTGTTTCTGGGTTCCAGCTTGTTATGCCTGAAGCCATTCGCCAAAAAAAACAGTACCCACATCCTGAGACGTAGCCTATTGTATCTCTCACCATCAGTGAAGCATCCTTCAGCTTCCATGGACTCCTCAGGCTCCATGTCCACCGAGCCCTCTCTCTCTCCTGGGGGCCTGATGTCCACTGTACTGCCCTCTGATGAGCTCAGCGGACGGTCTTTAGCTAGCTGCTGCAAGTGGAGCGAAGCCACAGCAACATTAGCATAGCACACCCGTGACAGGGCCTGGGACGCTAGCATTTGCCCGGGAGCCTCATTACAATGGATCACCCAGTGATGCAAGGGTGCTTGCCATATGTAAGCTCACAGGGCCTTTCTTTAGAGTTGTATCATTTCATGCAGAATCAATCAAAAGTACCTACAGACTTAGGAGATGAGACACGTATAGTTTGGAAAGTCCAATTGTAGGAGATGCTGGTATATGAGCACTGTTAGAAAATATATTTGTATCTCGATAAAGGCTGTAGGTAAAAATGATTTCACTTTAGTCATATGGCATGCGTTCTCTAAAAGTGCGTGTTTGAACCAAGCTTGTGATCTTAATGATAGAACATGTGTGCTCCGGTATTTTCATGTCCAGGACTTTTTGACCCAAACAGGACTTTTTTCCAGGACTTTTTGACCCCCCCTTTACATTTCCCTCATTGACATGAAAACACATATGTCCAGTTGCTAATCAGTAGACAAGCCTCATTCATTTTAAAAAGAGGGTCGCCTGCATTAGCTTAACAGCAGATATAACAGTGTTGTGCACTTTAACCAAGACAGGCACTAAGGAGTCTGCATTCCAGGCTAGTGTCAGATTAGGACCCCCCTAATCACTCAAACCTTCCCTGGAGACAGGGCATTAAACGCCCAGGACGAGATAAATTGACAGATTAGTGTGATCTTACTGGGGAAATAATGTAGTTTTTGATCCTATATGGTTTTACAAAGGCCTTTGTGATTTTGGACCCATGTGGATCACACAATAAACCAGCAGCATACCACCCTGTATCCCCCTGCTAGCTTGCCTCTAAAAGCGTAGTAGGGTCGGTACTGGTTGTTCCCTGGATGGTAGACTAGATGCTGCTTGAAGTGGTTTTGGAGGGCCAGTAGGATGCACTTTTTCCTCACCCCCACCCACCCACCCCAAAAAAAAGATCCCAATGCTCCAGGGCAGTGTTTGGGGACATTGCCCGGTGTAGGGTGCTGTCTTTCGGGATGGGACGTTAAACGGGTGTCCTGACTCTGCATTCACTAAAAGATCCCGTGGCACTTATCGGAAGTGTAGGGGTGTTAACCCCATTGTCCTGGCTAAATGTCCAATCTGGACCTCATACCATCATGGCCACCTAATCATCCCCAGCTTCCAATTGGCTCAATTATCCCCTCTCCTCTCCCCTGTAACTATTCTCCAGGTCATTGGTGTAAATGTATGTGGTCTCAGTCAACTTACCTGGTAAAATAAGGGTAAAAAAATGCCTCCAATATTTGACAATAGAACATAGTCCTTAGAAAATGTCCTAAATACAGTGTAATAACTAGAGGAAGCCTGCTTTTCGAAGAGGTGTGCCAGATTACAAAATGTATCAACTTCACCACGCACCATCTAATACTCTTGACAATATTCAAACATGGGCCAATTGTATGAGGTATGTCAATAAAGCTTATTCACCGTCTATCCTCGAGCACTTGGTGTCTTTCTACTGGGTGTGTCTTCCAGCAGCCTTGAACTGAGAGCAGCCTTAATGCCTTTCTGGAGTGCAACAGCCCTGAGCTGTCATGGGACCCAGCTAATGCAGAATGGGGAATGATGTGCATGCTACGATGATATATGTGCTGAATACTCCATTTGACTAAGCTACCGGAATCATAGAGATGTTTGACCTTCAATTTAGGTACTGTTGTAGGCACTACGATGTCTTCTCATTACCACATACTGTACAGTATACTCTACTATCTGTTTTTAGTAGTAACTCAAGACGTTGCACCTCTTTTGGACTTGAGCTTATTCAGCTAATTAAGTCAAATATAATTAGTCATTACCATATAAGTAGTATTTATACTCTGTATTCTTACTTGCACATCATTAATAACGGTATGCCTACTAACAACAATATTCATTTTGGAAACTCAGCTGATTGAAATAATGATGGTCCTCTTAAAAACAAGCATTTGTAATCATCTGCTTTCATCATTCCATTATGGATCATATTCGTCAAATGAAAATACCATAATACATGTTTGGGCTGTGAACCATTCCTCCAATGGATTTTGATCTTCAAAATCCATTACTCTACAGCATATCAGTCGGATTTGTAAAGCTCCGGGTTCTCTGGCTGCTGAGCAATCCAGCCCCCAAAAACCAAACCAAAGGAACAAAACAAAATAATAACCATGGGCTGAACTATTGATGGAAACGGTGGTGTTGATCATTCATTTAAAAAAGTATTGCAAAGAAGCCTTATATCAAAAATGAAATAAAAAAATTATCAGGGCTGGCAGCATCAGAACGGCTGCTGAACGAATATAAATGAAGTAGGGAGGAAAGTATGATCAAGCAGAAACAAACATAGATGAGCAATCCAATACAAAGGTTGTTCTTTTTTTGGTAAATGGAATAGGCAACCTCCATGGTTAGTGTTATGTACAATAAAGTGGTCTTACAAGTCTCCTCTCATTGAAAACCTTGAGAGCGTCTGTGAAACAGCTGCAATAACAAATGGGGTTAAGTGTGGTAAGTTACTGTACCACATGCTAACTTGTCTGGGAGCAAAGCATGTTAGTCACATATTAACCTCTCAGAAAATACACTTTGTGTAGAAAATACAGTCTCACCAAATTTACAAAAGTCATTATTGTTGAATGATAAATAGTAATTACAGCACCATAACAACATGAACAGCAGAGTACAACAACGTAACAGTGACATTTTATGATTGTCTGACTACAATGTTACCATAGATACTAATTCACAGTAGGCCCTCAGTTTATACCATATTCAGAGAGAGAGAGAGAGAGAGAGCGAGGAGAGAGAGAGAGCAGAGAGAGAGAGAGAGAGAGAGCAGAGAGAGAGAGAGAGAGAGAGAGAGAGAGAGAGAAGAGAGAGAGGAAGAGAGAGAGAGAGAGAGAGAGAGAGAGAGAGAGAGAAGAGAGAAAGAGAGAGAGAGAGAGAGAGAGAGAGAGAGAGAGAGAGAGAGAGAGAGAGAGAGAGAGAGAGATGAATGGGCCTATCTACTACAACACAAGGCATTAAAGCTCCCTAAAGAGGAGGATGTAGCTGCAGAGCACTTAGACTTAAATGGCACATAATGTAATTTGAAGACTAGTATTTTCCTGTCTCACTAGCTTCTCCTCGTTAAAGGGTCATGGTATACAGGGACTCCAGAGGATCCATAATGTCACATGCTCATGCTTTGCTTGCCATGTACCGTGGGTTAAGTGCACCAGCATGACCACTGCAATGGAAGATCCTACTTATCTTAAGCAACAAATGCATCCGCAGTGGACCACACCACAGCCAATATCTGAATCGGTCCTCATCCATCGTTCCTATTCTATTTGCCTCTCGCTCTATTTTGTCAGCCCATAAAATCAGAAGCCATAGTAGTGGCCCAAGCTTAACATGAGATCTGCGTAATTAACCCCGACTTGCATATCTCTCATTGACGTCAATACAGTACATGATCTAAAACTGTGATAAGGGAACTGGAGGGACTAAATGTTATTGTTCCCTGGATAAAATATAATGACAGTATTTTCATCATTGTGCATCATTTTGGGGAACTCTCTGACATATGCAGCTGTTCTACGTCCATAACTTGCAACTGATTAACACCCCCAGTGAACAGCGAGTGAAAGGCCAGCAATTCCCTCTTTCTAATGTGCCAAACACACAATATTACATGATAATATTTGAGCACCACCTGGCTCTGGATGTCACCATTTTCAGACACTGCATCACTTGGAAAAAGTGAAATCATCTCTAATGAGTCATTCTAATGTAATTATGTTAGACAATGTGGACAAACAAGAGCAAACAAGCAGATATTTGCATAATATCACTGTCTTTTTTAAGCTCATAAAGTCACTGTCTTTTTTTTCAAATCGTAAGCCTAGATCAACAGTTGATTTCAAACTAGGTACAAGAATCTCAGACTGTGTACTACTTCCACCTAGAATCCTGCCAGTCCAAACGAAGTGAACATGCTCACCTCTTTGCTTCCCTCTATGTCCGAGGAATCGCTGCTGAAGTCCTCAGTGTTGAGGTTTTCAAAGTCCGACTCCCCCACAGCGATGGGCACCGTGACGGTCAGACTGGGGTTGTGGATGAACTGCATGTAGTCAGTGTTGTCGTTGACTATGTACTTCCCTGCTGCATTGCTACCCATTCCCATGCCTACCCCACCGGTGGTGCCATTGTCATCCTTCACGTATTCAGGGTCTTTCATGATCTCCACAGTGGTGTGGTTGGAGTTGTAGTTGCTTCTGTGGAGGTCATCCAGGGGCTTGTCCTCATTCAGGCTCCCCTTCTTTTTCCTCAGACAGATGCTGTGGAAGGAGTGGCACACCAAGGCCTTGACAAAGGCGATGCCCTGGTGGATGCGGCCTATGGCCACCGTCAGATTGTTCATCTCGCTGTCATCGTCCGTGGCCGCCAGGTTATCAGCACTGAACGAGCTCAGCAGCAAGGCCAGGAACAGATTCAGGACCTGCCACACACACACGCACACAAACACACGCACAACTGATGGTTTAAAGTTACTGTAATTGATTTACGGTGGATTAACAGTGTTGTTAACAGTCATACGGAGATACAGTAGAGCTGAAAACGTACCACTAGGTTCCCGATGACCATGACCATCAGGAAGACGATGAGACACATGCTCTGACCAGCCACCTCCATACAGTCCCACATGGTCTCGATCCACTCCCCACACAGCACCCGGAACACAATCAGGAAGGAGTGGAAGAAGTCATGCATGTGCCAGCGGGGCAGTGTGCAGTCTGTAGAGATCTTACACACACAGTCTCTGTAGTTCTTCCCAAACAGCTGCATGCCCACCACCGCGAAGATGAAGACGATGATGGCCAGGACCAGGGTGAGGTTACCCAGAGCCCCCACTGAGTTACCAATGATCTTGATCAACATGTTCAGTGTGGGCCAAGACTTGGCCAGTTTGAATACTCTCAGCTGCATACAAAGATAAGAATAGGATTAATATTCATTGCTATTCCAATACGTTGACAGTTTACTTTTTACCAGTGATTATTGACTGAACCTGCAGCATATTGGATGCTGTGCTGTAGTGCCGATGCTCTTACCAATCGGAATGATCTGAGGACAGACATTCCAGACACGTTGGCCAAGCCAATCTCCATCAAGCTCAAACTGACAATGATACCATCAAATATATTCCAGCCTTCCTTAAAATAACAGTACGGATCCAAAGCGATAATCTTGAAACACATCTCAGCTGTGAAGATACCTGTGAACACCTGAGTAAAACAACACACAAAACAGTGACAACAGTAATTAACATGTCATGGCGATTCCAAAATGGCCGATTCAAAGTGATATGGAAAAAACTATTGACGTGACTGCGTACCAGGTTTCCCACAGAAAGCATTTTTTTGAAATTCCCAGACATTGAGTGGTGCTCCATAGCCATGAACACTGTGTTCAGAACAATACATATGGTAATAGTCAGGTCTACAAACGGGTCCATCACAATCATCTTGACTGTCTTCTTGATCCTCAGCCATGCCGGACAACAGTCCCAGATGAGAAAGGTGTTGGAGAACTTGTACCAGCAAGGAGGGCACTCCTGTCTCGACTCTTCAAGTTCTGATACACATAGAGGAGAAATAACAGAAAATATGTGTTTTATGAATGTGTCCTCATTTAGTCTATTCATGCTTTTTGTTTTAGGGGGTGTCTAGGGTATGGTATAGTCGTACACACCTTCCATAGTATTAGTTATAACACTAGCTACACTGAAGGCCCTCTGCCTGGCCCCTGGGTCCTCCAGGAAGTTCATAGAGGCCTGGTACGATTCACATCGGGCCTTTCTGTACTCTGGCTCCGTACTGTTGCCCTGGACGTACATAGATGAATCCGTTACATGAAGTTACATCGTTTGGAAGCATCTTCCATGGATTGACAAGTCAACACAAACCAACTGCATCAGCAGTTAACACAAAGTTACCACCAGAGATGGCCATGTTCAAGAGGCTTAATAATCCCTTAACCGGGATGTTATTATCTGTTAAACCCCAAAATACTGTATTTGCAATCACATCAATAGAAATATTGAAATAGGTTTGTACATATATAGAATATATGACAATCTATATGAAAACTAGATCTGTTTATACTGCCTTCTATTTCATTTGTTTAAACACATGTTATCTTTCAGTGTGTACATGTCGTGTATACCGTATAAGACCAAGGAAAACACGTGCAGTCAGAAAGGGAGAGAAGGGAAAGAGAGAAGGGAATGCAACAATATTCACACTAGAACACCACAGCAGAACTACAGTAGAGGCTCGGCAGGTGGAGACCGCACAGAGCTGGTCTAGGTCATCCAGGCTAAACCAAACTTCCTTACGTTGTCATCGGTAGAGGCTTTATCTACTGTCACCTCTGGCAGAAGGAGTCCCTCAGGTGATGTGGGAAGTGAAGCCCCGCCCACCAGGGACACCACCCCATTGCAGTTCACGGAGCTGTGCTTCTTCCCATTGGCCGGCAACAGGACATGTGACGACATGCTGTTCTGGCTGAGGTTGCTGGAGCGCCGGTCGCTGCGCCGGGGGACAAACAGAGATCCCCGGCGACTGTCGTTGTCCTCGAAAGTACTGTTCTCGTCGTCGGCAAAGTCGTTCTCCGAGCCCATGTCTTGCGCTCGGTCCCGGAAGCTGAAGAGGCTTGCCTGACTGTTTCGTCTGGATGAGAACAGGGGTCCACGGACACTCAGGAAGGACTGGGAGAGAAAGACATTCCTCAGTGCCTATCACTGGTATAAGCATGGGTTGAGAAGTGCAGTAATTTAAGATGGAAGAGCGGGTCCTGCAGATGATGATGAAGATGACGCAATGATGTTGGTTATCTCGAGGATGACCACAGGGATAATATCAAAGGAAATGTGCAAGAGCATGATGAAGAGGATAATGATGATTATGATGATAAGCACAATGCTGCTGCTTCTGCTGATGATGATAGGGATTACGATGATAAGGAAAATGTGGAATTGAAAGATGATGGTGCTGCTGAAAATGGAGAGGATAGCGTACGATGATATTGATAATGATGATGAAAATAATGATGATGATTATGAAGAGGATAAAATGTATCAAAAAGAAAACAAATAGAACTTAATGTTGATGATGATGCAAGTAATCTGTACAACAATCAGGGGTAGACTCACTAAGGAGTGTGCAGCATGCACAACATTACAGCAATACAGCGAACACACAAAGTTTTGATTGCGAAAGGTAAAGATAGGGGAAAGGAGCAGGTTAAAAAAAGAAGAGGAGCCCGACCTGGTGTGGTGTGGAACATCTCATGTCGTAGTTGAGCAGGTTGGAGGCATCTATGGAGAAGCGGAAACGACTCTTTTGCATACTGCCCTCAGACTCAGACCTGTGAAACTTGTCATTGTCCCCTCTCTCCTCCTCCTCCTCTCTCTGCTTTTTCTTCTTGCGCCTGTTGCGTCTCTCTTTGGCGCTCTTGGAACTGAGTTTGGAGGCCTCTGAGGAGGTGTCAGTGAGCTCCCCTCTCTCACTGAACTCCCCACTCTCAGCCGCTGTCACCGCTGCCGCCGCCTGTAAGCCAGTCAACACACAGAAACCACTGTCGTCAAGGGCAACACAAGACTCAGCAGCAGCACATCAGAAATGACAGAAAAATATTGGAAGCTTATGCAGGGCATTTTCAGGTCATGGTAAAAATAAGATAACACTAACAGTATCAATGATTTAAAACATTTTACTGTTAAAGACATTCCAAGGTTGTTGAAATAGGTGTGCTATAATTAAGCAATAAGGCCAGAGGGGGTGTGGTATATGGCCAATATACTATGGCTATAGGGCTGTTCTTCTGCACGACGCAACGCAGAGTGCCTTGATATAGCCCTTAGCCGTGGTATATTGGCCATATATGACAAACCCAAGGTGCCTTATTGCTATTATAAGCTGGTTACCAACGTAATTAGAAGAGTCAAAATAAAATGTTTGTCACACCTGTGGTATAGAATCTGATATACCACGGCTTTCAGCCAATCAGCATTCAGGGCTCTAACCACCCAATTTAAGATGGGATTTATATCGGTGACATTGTCACGTTCGCTGGAATAATTATCGGACCAAGCCGCAGCGGAGGTTGAGTTCCACATCTTTATTTCTAAGTGAAACTTAAGCAAAACAAAACAATAAAGAAACAACGAAACGTGACTAAGTGGTGCACATGCACACAACACAAAATAATATCCCACAAACACAGGTGGGAAAAACAGCTACTTAAATATGATCCCCAATTAGAGACAACGATTACCAGCTGCCTCTAATTGGGAATCATACAAATCCCCAACATAGAAAATAAATAAACTAGATCACCCCCAGTCACACCCAGACCTACTTCACCATAGAGAAACAATGGCTCTCTATGGTCAGGGCGTGACAGACATCTTGTACCTGTGCGTCCTCCTGCTGTCTCTTCAGCTTCTGAAACTCCTCCTCCTTCTGCTGAGCCTCCTCAATGGTGGCCTGGTTCTGCTCGTCGTAGGCCATGGCAACCACAGCCAGGATTAGGTTGATAAGGTAGAAGGAGCCCAGGAAGATGACCAACACAAAGAAAATCATGTATGGCTTCCCAGCAGCCCTCAGGGTCTGGAAGAGAGACAACACAGCTTATACAGCTTATAACACATCTCTATCTCTCAGTGATACCCAAGAGATTCGCTGCATATACTGTCAGAGCACAAAAGCTGGCACCAATAGGTCTGTCCAATGACAACACAAGGAGTTCCTTCCACATGTTAAAAATAAAAAAGCCTCCAGTATCACATGGCATGAAGCAGACAAACCATAGAGTTTCATAGAGGGCCCAAAGCCTGGGCCCAAAGCCTGTTTTAGCCAGGGCAGCGCCATTGAGGTAGCCTTGTGGAACCAGCCTGATCGCTGTGTTCACCATTCTGTAAATAGAATGGCAATCAGGCTGGTTCCACCAGGCTACCATTGAGGGCTTTCAACATTTTGAAGTAGTCAATTTGGTGGCAAACATTCCATAACTGCAGGTGGAAGTTAATCACCAACCTTGTTTTTATACTGTTCCTGATTAGATTATACACTCCAGCAAAGTAGGGGGTGGTATGCACCTTATCAGTCTATTTAAAAACTGCCAGTACACTCAAAGAAGTAGAAGAGACAGAACTGGACAACTTTAAAATGTAGATATTCCTCAATGGTGCTGCCCATGCTGTCACAAAAGTGGCCATTGCAAAGACAGGAGATGAGCTCTCTAGTACATCTCTATGAGACAGACCTGCTGGTAGAGGTTCTCCCAGTAGTCCTGAGTCATCAATCTGAACAGAGACAGGAAGGCCCAGCTGAACGTGTCAAAGCTGGTGTAGCCGTAATCTGGGTTCCGGCCCGCTTTGATGCACCAGAATCCCTCTGGGCACAGCCTACAATAAACAACAAGCCAATCATAATCCCTATCTCTGCATTCACAATATCTGGTTTTCACAATAAATCTATTTTGATTTTAAAGCACAAAGACATGCACGAGGACAAGCACACACGCACACACCCGCAAGCATACGCAAACACGCACACAAGCACAATTAATAGTGCATCCTGACGATCAGACACAAAGATAGTAATGTGGGCTCGATCTTACCCGGCACCACTGCCATTTCCACAAAGCAAAGCATCTTTTTTACCTGGGAGGTAGTAATAATTTTCTACAGGAAAAAGAGACAAAGTCAATCTTTCGCCAACTGCAAAAAGGATAAATGATTTCCGTCCTCAATACCTTCACAGCATTGTAACTAGAGAACAGTTCAAAGGTTTATTCACAAAAATCACTTTCTCTGGTCGTAAAAAATTCTCAATCTATTTTCTCCCCTCTTACCCCATGGTTGCCCAGGTCCTAGTGTTATGGCCATCAGGGTGCCACTGCCATTTCCCCCACTTGGGTGGTGACTCAATACCCTCCGTGTTGACAAGCTAAACGTTCCACTAGTATCATCCATCAACAAGCAGTGTTATGATGAACCGCCACACTACTTCCCACCAGAAGCTCTTACAAACCCCTCTCAGCCATTCCTGTCATTTTACATTACGCTCTTTAGCCCTGGTCTGCTCGTTTGGCTACTAGCAATGAGCTGTGACTCACACACTGTAGTCTGAGGCTAGTAGCATGGCCTTCACTAACCCTCCATTGACTGTCTGAAGCCAAAGAAACATGCTTACTGGGATCATTCATGTAATAGGTCCAGTTGAACGAGCTGGTCTTGTTAAGGTCCGTCCCATTAAAGTCGAATGAATCATCAGAGACGTTGGTTGAGTTAAGAGGGATCCTTAAACATTTGTTTCTTAAATTGCCCATGAACAGCTGCAGCCCTACTAGGGCAAAGACACTTAGGCAGAATACAGTGAGGATCAGCACGTCTGACAGTTTCTTCACTGACTGGATCAGCGCTCCCACAATGGTCTTCAGGCCTGCAGGACACGACAGAACCTCACTGTTATTCGCATAGGAGTCTTATACAGTGTATGCAAAGAAGACGCCTTCATTTGTACACAATGTAAACATCACAGCATGAAACAGCATGTCTGTTGCTTCATATGTTTAAAAAAAAAGAAGAAAATGTGTGGATGTGTCCCAAAGAAGCTGCTCATATAATTGTCAGTGATTGGAACGCTGGCAGTGCAGTCCCATTCTACTGTCTCAATGGGTCTTACACCATGAGAATGTTTCATCTGTTACCCCGTGTTCTTTTCTCCACTAGAATTATATGAGCCATGATAATAAGCACATCATCTTTTCTGACTAAGATCCAAATCCCAGTAATACCTGTATGTCTATAGCACACGTCCATACATGACAATGTGGCTTAAAATGTAGTCTCTGATTGCTCTATGGGTGATTATAAAAATCAATAAGCTAAGGAAGTCCTACTCATAGTTGTTATAATGTCCAGGCAGTTCTGGCCAGAAAAATGGACATATGTCACAGTAGTTTTTATACCTGTGTGTTATAAACCCTACTAAGAGCTTGGAACAGAAAAGATGACTTTGAGTACAACAAGAAAAACATGCATGTCTGTGAGGGTGGGCCTGCGTCACAATCAGCTCTGACATATGACGCACCCTTACATTTCTGTTGCTTCATATGTTTAAAAGAAAACAGTGTGGATGTGTCCAGAAGAAGCTGCTCATATAACTGTCAAAGATTGGTTTGCTGGCAGTGCGGTGACACGTTCTACTGTCTCAATGAGTCGTACACCATGAGGATGAGGTTTCATCTGTTACCCTTAGGGTTGCAAAGGGAGGGTATATTACTGGAAATGTTCAAAGTTTACCAGTAAACTACCAGAATTTTGGTATCTTTCATGAATTTGAGGTAATTTATTTCAAGACATCTAGTGGCCCTTTGGGGGTACTTCAGATTATTACAGATGTCTGTAATTATCTCTGCCCCTCTGTGTGGCCTTATCACATGTAAAATATATGAGATGAGATGATAAGATGATTTAAAAATGAAAAACAACAAAGCTGTAAAACATTATCTTAAATATAAACCATTAACTTAGTGAATACTATTGGTGTTTAATATTAGCATTTCAGCATAATATCCTTTATATATTTTTTGCAAACTTTATATTTATTTTACTATGTCAATATGTATTTGTTATCAACATTTTGGCGTCAAACTGGTGACAGTTGTGAAGAAAAGACAATAGTTGGAATAATTGCAGAGTTAAATGAAAATAATGCCATTGTTGATTAGATGTTTATTTTTCATTAATTAGGCTACTTTCTCTTGAACCATATGGTCTATTTACTAGAAACTCAGACAATATGGACACATACATACAAAAGGAATACTATATGTGAATTTTTTTTTTTTAAGTTATTCAATTATGAATTACCAAATGTATGATATATTGCAGTGGATTTTCTGTTAATTACCCAAATTACTGAAGATTCTGACAACTTTGGTAAATTACCGGTATCTTTGCAACCCTAGCTATCCCATGTTCTTTTCTCCACTAGAATTATATGAGCCATTATACGCACATCATCTTTTCTGTCTAAGATCCAAATCCCAGTAATATGTTTATAGCACACATCCATAGCTTAAAATAAAGTTATTTATTGCTCTACAGGTGATTATAAAAACCAATATGCCTACTCATAGTTGTTATAATGTCCAGGCAGTTCTCGCCACAATTGACATACTGTGCATTCAGAGAGTATTCAGACCCCTTTCCTTTTTTCACAACGTTGTTGCGTTGCAGCCTTATTCTAAAATGGATTAAATACAAATAAAAAACTAATCAATCTACGCACAATACCCCATAATGACAAAGCAAAAACAGTTTAACTTTTATTTTAGCAAATGTATTAAATTTAAAACTGAAATATAACATTTACATAAGTATTCAGAAGCTTTGCTATGAGACTCGAAATTGCGCTCAGGTGCATCCTGTTTTCATTGATCATCCTTGAGATGTTTCTACAACTTGACTGGAGCACCTGAGGTAAATTCAATTGATTAGACATGATTTGGAAAGGCACACACCTGTCTATATAAGGTCCCACAGTTGACAGCACAGGTCAGAGCAAAAACCAAGCCGTGAGGTCAAAAGAGATTTCCGTAGAGCTCTGAGAATAAGATTGTGTCGAAGCAAAGATCCGGGAAAAGGTACCTATACATTTCTGCAACATTGAAAGTCTCCAAGAACACAGCGGCCTCCAACATTCTTAAATGGATGAAGTTTGTAACCACCAAGACTTCTTAAAGCTGGCCAAGCAATCGGGGGAGAAGGATCTTGGTCAGGGAGGTGACCAAGTACCTGATGGTCACTCTGACAGAGATCCAGAGTTCCTCTGTGGAGATGGGAGAACCTTCCAGAAGGACTACAATTGCAGCACTCCACCAATCAGGCCTTTATGGTAGAGTGGCCAGATGTAAGTCACTCTTCAGTAAAAGGCACACGACAGCTCACTTGGAGTTTGCCAAAAGGCACGTAAAGGCCTCTCAGACTATGAGAAACAATATTTTTTAGTCTGATGTAACCAAGATTGAAATCTTTGGCTTGAATGCCAAGCATCATGTCTGGAGGAAACCTGGCACCATCCCTACGGTGAAGCATGGTGGTGGCAGCATCATGCTGTGGGGATGTTTTTTAGTGGCAGGGACTGGGAGACTAGTCAGGATCGAGGGAAAGATGAACGGAGAAAAGTACAGAGAGATCCTTGATGAAAGCCTGCTCCAGAGCACTCAGACTGGGGCGGAACAGGACAACGACCCTAATCACACAGCCAAGACAAGTCTCTGAATGTCCTTGAGTGGCCCAGCCAGAGCCTGGACTTGATCGGAAAAAAACAATTGAATCCATTTTAGAAGAAGGTTGTAACGTAACAAAATGAGGGAAAAGTCAAGGGGTCTGAATACTTTCCAAATGCACTGTATGTATGCTGTACTGTAGATATACCAGTGTGCTATAAACCTTACTAAGAGCTTGGATCAGAAAATATGTCTCAATAACAAAAGCATGCATGTCTGTGAGGGTGGACATGCATCACGATTAGCTCTGACATATGACACACCCTTACTAGACCAACAGCACAGTCAGGAGAAGTTGAATGAAGGCAGACACCCCAGTCAGGGAGGACAATGACAAGCAACCATCCCAAACAACACAGGAAGGAGAGGAGAGCTGGACAGCACCACAAACGCAATTACACAAGCTGGATGTAAACAGTCTCATGCAAACAAAAATCGACTAGACCCCCCAAGTCTGTTCTTGAGAAATAAACAAATTAATAAATAAAATAGTAGGTCTAAAAGCAAGGAATCCTTTCCATTTCAAGGAACTGCTTCAGATTTCTGCTTTTACTGGCCATATTACAGCATGAGAGGCAAACCATCAGACCTAAATAAAAACGTAAAGGTGAAGTGACCCTTAAACTTTGATGGAGTGAGTAGTACATTACCACCCTTTGGCCCCGAAACCTTAACCCTTAACCTTGCTCTCACCTGGGATGACCGATATAGTTTTCAAAGCTCGGAGAACCCTGAACGTTCTCAGTGCTGAGACATTGCCCAGGTCCACAAACTCTGTGACATATCTGTAATAAGGGGTAGGTCACAAACAGACGCCATGACAGGACAACAAAGAGCAGTCGGAGGAAACATGACACAAGGAAGGGGCTGGCTGACACCTGGCAGCAGGCACTCCTTACCTGGGATAACTGAAATAGTTTTCAAAGCTCTTAGTACTCTGAAAGTGCGAAGAGCTGAAACATTGCCTAGGTTTACAAACTCTGTTACATACCTGCAGGAAAATTCACAATTACAATAGAGCTTGTGTAGTTCAGGAAAAAAGACATTCAATGTTACATGGCAAGGGCCTTAAACCCCTCAAACACTATTACATGGTGGGATAGACAATAGGTGTGAGGATTCTGAGGACATTAAACAAGGATTAACACTATCAAAGTTCAGGTTAGTCTGAGCAGTATGAGTGCCTCAATATTCATCATGTCTACATGGTATTGTAATAACAGGGTCTTGCAACCATCCTAACGCAGTATTGCAATATGACTGTTCTCTTGTGTAAGCCACCAACAATGAATGCACTACCAACACAAAGAATAAACCAAGTTGGCATGTTGCCCCTGAACAACAAACAGAATCGATGTTGTAATCTAAATCGACATTTACCCTGTACTTGTTGTAACTCATCTGCCTCAAGCAGCAAAAACAAACAGTAGTGAAGTCTGGTAGGTGTTAGTAGAAATACATGTAGGCAAAATTACTAGCAGTGTAGAAGTGGGTTTGTTGTGAGAATTTTTTATAGTGAACATTAGTGACTGTACAGCAGGGGTCCCCAATTACATTCAGCCTGGGCCAATTTTTCCTTGAGCGGATGGTCGGGGGGCCAGGACAAAGTTATAAATAATTTGTATACTGCAAATTGACCGCAAGAATTCCAAACAGATTTAGTATTTGACAAAAACAGAATAATTTCAAACCTTGATTACATTGGGACACAATTACATATGCCTCTCTATTTATGCTTGGGAATACTTGGGAACAGATTTCCTAAATTTAAATCACTTTCGGGTTGATTTTCTGGTGATTTTACAGTCTTTTATGTCCAAAAAATTATAAACAAAAAATATATACTTTGGGGGCCAAATAAAATAACCCGCGTGCTGAATTTGGATCGTGGGCTGCCTATTGGGGAACCCCGGTGTACAGTGTGGCCAATAGTTACACACTGTAGGTAAGTAATAATATCAGAAGCTAATAATAGTCCTTATTAAAGCTACAAACTCCTGTTACTGATCATAACAGGAAAATGAGAGAATACTTACGCCATGACAATAACACAGAAATCCAACCAGTTCCATGGGTCTCGGAGAAAGGTGAACTTCCCTACACAGAAGCCCCTTGCCAGAATTTTTATAAGAGATTCAAATGTATAGATTCCAGTGAATGTGTACCTGTTGGAAACAAAGAGGACTGGTTAGTCTACATAGATTACTGTGTGTGTATTGTGGAAGCGTGTCGATTTAGGGGTAAGACGATGACTTACTCTACATTCTTTGTCCATTCCGGGGGCTGACTCAGGGTCATAAACGCACAGTTGGTAAGGATTGTCAACATGATTACCATGCTGAACAATGTGGAGGCAGTTGTCAAGGAAACTGAACTGTCCAGACCTATTGATTCAATATTCATTACACATATCATGCAATACAACACTTGACCCTGGCATAGAACGTACACCTCTCACAACTAGGTGATAATGCCCGAGGAGCCTGTGTTTGGAGGATATATTGTGCCACCGCCTTCGAGGGCCTTATCACTTTTATACAACGGGTTACCAACATATTCAAATAATGATTGACATATTTTTGTTGGAAATGTTATTTTGATGCATTTATTCATACGGTTTCATCCTTCCACAAGATATAGTCCCGATACAAATCTAAGGCTGCTTCCCAAGCCGGCTGGTCGTTTTTTCTATCGGTTCGGTTGCCAGAGACTCGACCCAGTCGTTCAGTCTTTTTGTTCTGTATCTAAGGACGCTACCCAGTCGTTCAGTCTTTTTGTTCTGTATTTATGGACGCTACCCAGTCGGTCAGTCTTTTTGTACTGTATCTAGAGACGCGACCCAGTCGTTCAGTCTTTTTGTTCTGTATCTATGGACGCTACCCAGTCGGTCAGTCTTTTTGTTCTGTATCTAGAGACGCGACCCAGTTGTTCAGTCGTTCGTTCTAAATGTGCTATTACAAATACTGGCTGGCAACGTTCTTATCCCTTCTTATCCCTTCTTATCCAACGTTCTTATCCCAACTACGGCTAACTTACAGTCACATCAAAAAGTGCAGCCAGAATAACAGCAAAGTAGCTGCATTTGCGTTTGTTTAAGCTGTTGTCTGGATACATTTATTTGGATACATCCATATCAATGAGCTAATGAGGCACAATTTCGCCTGGCATAGAAAATGTGCTCACTCGTCAGGACACTGTTGTTCAGAGGAGCTAGCCAACAACACAGCTAACACAATCACTTCAAACTGAAGCTGGAAAGACAGCAAATTAGCTGCACTTCGTTTTGTTTTACCTGTTTTCTATTGACATTTCTTTGACACGTTCATTACTTTGGGACAGCTAGAGATCGAATTTGCATATTGAAACAATGTTACAAATGTTGGAGAGACAGACAGCAAGGTTTATACAAATCTCCGTTGTTGAAAATGAAATGTTAGTCTAAAAGAAATGTGAGATAATGTCTAGATGCTTTTTTATAGTGGAGATCAAGTTTATAAATTGCTTGGCTGGGCTGATGAGACAGTGAATTGCACAGTTAACAGGCATTTTAACGTCATAGATTTAGCCGGTGGTAAGTTGTGGAATAGACACCGGCTGGAATACGGTTTCAACCAATCAGCATTCAGGATTAGACCGACGCGTTGTATAAAGTGCATTATAAACTGGGTGGTTCGAGCCCTGAATGCTGATTGACTGACAGCCATGGTATATAAGATCATATAACACGGGTATATTTTAACTGCTCTAATTACGTTGGTAACCAGTTTATCATAGCATTAAGGCAGCTCAGGGGTTTGTGGTATATGGCCAATATACCACGGCTAAGGGCTGTGTCCAGGCACTCCGCTTGCGTCGTGTATAAGAACAACCCTTAGCCGTGGTATATTGGCCATATACCACACCCCCTCGGGCCTTAATGCTTTAGTCATTATCTGTACAAACAAGATACAGACATACGATATAGGACACATATTTATTTGACCTCAAAAACATTAAATGTGGTTAATCTTTTTTTAATCGAAGGATATGAGTGTACCAAAACCTTAATTGATATTCTTCTAAGAGGGTTGAAGGGGTTTAAGACATACAATGCAGGAGTGGCGTTGAAGCGGAAGATGGCCTTCCCTCGGTTCAACACTATAAAGGTCTGTGAGAGAGAGAGAGAGAGCGAGAGAGAGACTGTCAACACATATTCCTGGTCACTTAGGAGTGATGGAAATTATTCACAAAAAGAAGGACAACACAACACCAGCTTCTGTTATTGCTATAGCACACATTGTAGAGCACAGTGGTACTCTGTGGTGTCGTGATATGTCTCCGTTGAAATTGTCAGACGGGAGCCCTATCAATCATAGCTTTTCTGTCACCCTGGATACAAAGGCTCTGGATGGATGACAGTGTGCTTCATCACTTTGTCCTACACGATAACAACTGAACTTGGATCTGACAACAAAGAAAGCCTGTGCTACTGCAACTCTGGGTAATCACAGTGCCTGACACATAGAGATCTCTCACTGCACAGCATACACATGACAGGATAGACAGTACTAGTTTGCATAAACATAAACTCTCTGCTCAAAATATGACATGGATCCAAATGCTTTCCAATACTGCCTTAACCCTTCACAACTCATCCAAACATCCTCTCCTTGGTTTCAAAGCCCAGCTCTTTGGGATGACTAATCCCACTCACTTTCTGATTGCTGTAGAAGGTGTCCAAGTCCTCCAGTGGTGTGGACACCAATCCTTTGGGAATGTCCCCATATATGAGTGGCAGTGATTTGCCAGCCTCCAGGTCACTGCTGGGCTTAGGCCCGTCGTCGTCATCGTTGTTGGGCTTCGCCTTGGACTTCTTGGCGTTCTCGTCAGCGATCCGCCTCTCGATGGCATCGAGGGACTCACGACAAAACGGGCGGAAGCTGTCTGGTCCTGGCGGTACAAGCAGCTGTGCCATCATTTCATCCTGCACTTTCAGAGTGAATGGCTAGCCTCCTACATTAGAAAGGGCTGAAGAAACAAGAGGGAGAAACTCCAGTAAGAGGCAAGTGTAGTGACTGAGCGTCGACTACTGAGGCAATGATATCCTAAAAACGACATTCAACCTGAAAAAATATTTCTGTTGCAGGAAATGTGCAACCTTTATAAGTGCCTAACACACTGACTTGGACAATATGATTCCATTATAATCTTACACTTACAATCATCCAATATCACACAGGTACCAGTGAGAAGGAAAACAAAAATGCTTTCCATGCCACTCTTTGGCGGCCAAACCATCAATATGAGGTACTTCACAGTCTATTCTCCACACCTATCACTTCACTTTTTCTAAAGAAAACAACCCAATGAGTGGAGGAGAGATCTGGCTGTGGACAGATCCCACAGAGGACAAGTAGCTGGTCCTAAAAAGTCTAGAGAGACCTGGCCATGCTCTTAAATCCACAGCAACGACCTGGGAAAAATTCAATCAGATGTGACATTATAATACATGGGATTAAACAGAGGGATTTTGCATCAGATGCGACTTCTAGTTTAACCCATTACTCTCTGTTCCAGAGCCAATCACACAAACAACAGCTAGGAGGCATGATCTCGTTCAGAGCCCAACGTTTCCACTATAAAATGTCTCAGTGTAAAGAGTAGGGACGAGACAGAGGGAGAGGCTGAGTTTCCAAATAGACTCAGAGAGTAGTAACATGATGCACAGGGACACTGCGATGGTAATATCAATAATCCCTTTACTACTGCTTCTTCTGCATCTGTCACATCTGCTTTATCACTCTGTCATTGGCTTTACAGTGCAATAAAATACATTGTTTGCCTTGTCGGGTCCAAGATATCAATCACTAACACACTGGTCAATGCTGGATTGGATTTAACATAAATCACATCAATATGTCAACATAGTAAAACCCATCAAGGGATTTAGTGAAACGAAAGCAGTTGTTGTAACCTCTGTGTGAGGTGTCTTTGTGCTCTGTTATGGCAGATTATCATATCTCCCCATATTCTTCATGTGAGTGGTGTTCTTGTGGGTTGTGAATATTAATGATTTGTTAAAACAGAAAAGCAAATAAATACATTAAATACGTTATACTAGAAATACCTTTATTATCACAGCTGTGATGGACTAGTTTGACTCTTTAGCCAGCTGTGCACAAATTGACCCTGAATTTGGAATGAACTCATAAGTGTCTATGATCGGCATTAGTACTGTATACTACTCACGCATCTTCTAATCAATTTAATGGCTAGTAGCCGCATATAATTTTCCTTCATTAAATGGAAGAAGTCATCAAGAAATGGCTTTCCAGTAAAAGTTTTTCTGTACAGAATTTGCCAGTTGTAACTGTGTACGAAATTCAGCCACAGTAGCTTATTTAAAATTCATCCTATTGTTGGCCTTACTGCATATGACAAATTGACCTCAAAGCCAAAGCCAAAGCCAACCTTTATACTATAGTTACCAAAAGGACAAAAATAAATTTTGAAAACATTCAGACTACTCTATTCTGTACAGTACATCTTCCAAATGGGATAGGAAATATATATATTCGCAACAGTTGAATAAAGAGTTTCACAACAGTTTCATTAGGACATAGTCATGGCATTTATATTGCTTGTGGTTAGACATCTGAGTGCATGCACTGAAGGGGCAGAGCACATGCATAAGTAGCAGCAGTTATGAAAATAGTGCAATGAACAGCTGACACCTGCTTCCTGAATAATAGAACCAATTATTCAGAATTAAATATTTTATATTGTAAAATTAAATAAAACATAGATATCATATTCAAGCCTTGAGGGGTGACAAGTCTATCTAATATAGCCAAGATTTTCATTTTCTATGACCCGAAAACAGCTTCTGGGCATAAGATTTGGCTGTGGATGTACCTGCTCATTCCGGACCAGTCCCTAATCCCCGGGACTCAAAAGAGAAAGAGACGGCGCAAGAGAGGCAAAAGAGTGGGCTCCCTGATGAGACTACGTCGGTGACTAAATGAAATGCCTCTACCCTCTGTTCTATTGGTGAACGTACAATCACTATCCTATCAACGGGACCTGAAGAACAAGGACTTTGTCAAGAGTGCTTTGTCAAGAGTGAACGGCAGCTTCAGGTAAGGTTAAGGGGGGAGGTGTGTGTCTCTTTGCTAACAATAGCTAGTGTGTGATCTCTAATGTTAAGGAAGTCTCAAGGTTTTGTTTGCCTGAGTTAGAATACCTCATGATAAACTGCAGACCATACTATTTACAAAGAGAGTTTTCATCTATATCGTAGCTATCTATTTAGCACAACAATCCGGCTGCACTCAATGAGCAGAAATGCTTACTTACAGGCTGTAACCAATAGTGCGAAAAAAAAAGGTGTGTGTGTGTGTATGTGTGTGTGTGTGTGTGGTGGTGTGTGTGTGTGTGTGTGTTGTGTGTGTGGGTGTGTGTGGTGTGTGTGTGTGTGTGTGTGTGTGTGTGTGTAGGTAAGTAAAGAAATAAAACAACAGGAAAAAGACATTTGAGAAAAGAGTAGCAAGGCTATATACAGACACCTGTTAGTCAGGCTTATTGAGGTAGTATGTACATGTAGGTATCGTTAAAATGACTATGCATATATGATGAACAGAGAGTAGCAGAAGCGTAAAAAGAGGGGTTGGCGGGTGGTGGGACACAATGCAGATAGCCCGGTTAGCCAATGTGTGGGAGCACTGGTTGGTCGGGCCAATTTAGGTAGTATGTACATGAATGCATAGTTAAAGTGACTATGCATATAAGATAAACAGAGAGTAGCGGCAGCATAAAAGAGGGGTTGGGGGGGGCACACAATGCAAATAGTCCGGGTAACCATTTGGTTACCTGTTCAGGAGTCTTATGGCTTGGGGGTAAAAACTATTGAGAAGCCTTTTTGTCATAGACTTGGCACTCCGGTACCGCTTGCCATGCGGTAGTAGAGAGAACAGTCTATGACTGGGGTGGCTGGGGTCTTTGACAATTTTTAGGGCCTTCCTCTGACACCGCCTGGTGTAGAGATCCCTGATGGCAGGCAGCTTTGCCCCAGTGATGTACTAGGCCGTACGCACTACCCTCTGAAGTGCCTTGCGGTCGGAGGCCGAGCAATTGCTGTACCAGGCAGTGATGCAACTGGTCAGGATGCTCTCGATGTTGCAGCTGTAGAACCTTTTGAGGATCTCAGGACCCATGCCAAATCCTTTTAGTTTCCTGAGGGGGAATAGGCTTTGTCGTGCCCTCTTCACGACTGTCTTGGTGTGTTTGGACCAATCTAGTTTGTTGTTGATGTGGACACCAAGGAATTTGAAGCTCTCAACCTGCTCCACTACAGCCCCGTCGATGAGAATGGGGACGTGCTCGGTGCTCCTTTTCCTGTAGTCCACAATCATCTCCTTAGTCTTGGTTATGTTAAGGGATAGGTTGTTATTCTGGCACCAACCGGCCAGGTCTCTGACCTCCTCCCTATAGGCTGTCTCGTCGTTGTCGGTGATCAGGCCTACCTACCACTGTTGTGTCGTCAGCAAAGTTAATGATGGTGTTGGAGTCGTGCCTGGCCATGCAGTCGTGGGTGAACAGGGAGTACAGGAGGGGTCTGAGCACGCACCCCTGGGGAGCTCCAGTGTTGAGGATCAGCGTGGCAGATGTGTTGTTACCTACCCTCACCACCTGGGGGCGGCCTGTCAGGAAGTCCAGGATCCAGTTGCAGAGGGAGGTGTTTAGTCCCTGGTTCCTTAGCTTGTGATGAGCTTTGAGGGTACTATGGTGTTGAACGCTGAGCTGTAGTCAATGAACAGCATTATCACATAGGTGTTCCTTTTGTCCAGGTGGGAAAAGGCAGTGTGGAGTGCAATAGAGATTGTATCATCTGTGGATCTGTTTGGGCGGTATGCAAATTTGAGTGGGTCTAGAGTTTCTGGGATAATGGTGTTGATGTGAGCCATTACCAGCCTTTCAAAGCACTTCATGGCTACGGACGTGAGTGCTACGGGTCTGTAGTCATTTAGGCAGGTTGCCTTTGTGTTCTTGGGCACAGGGACTATGGTGGTCTGCTTGAAGTATGTTGGTATTACAGACTCAATCAGGGACATGTTGAAAATGTCAGTGAAGACACCTGCCAGTTGGTCAGCACTTGCCCGGAGCACACGTCCTGGTAATCCGTCTGGCCCCGCAGCCTTGTGTAGGTTGACCTGTTTAAAGGTCTTACTCACGTCGGCTACGGAGAGCGTGATCACACAGTCGTCCGGAACAGCTGATGCTCTCATGCATGCCTCAGTGTTGCTTGCCTCGAAGCGAGCATAGAAGTGATTTAGCTCGTCTGGTAGGCTCATGTAACTGGGCAGCTCGCGGCTGTGCTTCCCTTTGTAGTCTGTGATAGTTTGCAAGCCCTGCCACATCCGACGAGCATCGGAGCCGGTGTAGAATGATTCAATCTTAGCCCTGTATTGACGCTTTGCCTGTTTGATGGTTCGTCGCAGGGCATAGCGGGATTTCTTGTAGGCTTCCGGGTTAGAGTCCCGCACCTTGAAAGCGGCAGCTCTACCCTTTAGCTCAGTGCGAATGTTGCCTGTAATCCATGGCTTCTGGTTGGGGTATGTACGTACAGTCAATGTGGGGACGACGTCCTCAATGCACATATTGATAAAGCCAGTGACTGATGTGGTGTATTCCTCAATGTCATCGGAAGAATCCCGGAACATGTTCCAGTCTGTGATAGCAAAGCAGTCCTGTAGTTTAGCATCTGCTTCATCTGACCATTTTTTTATAGACCAAGTCACTGGTGCTTCCTGCTTTAATTTTAGCTTGTAGGCAGAAATCAGGAGGATAGAGTTGTGGTCGGATTTACCAAATGGAGGGCGAGGGAGAGCTTTGTACGCCTCTGTGTGTGGAGTACAGGTGATCTAGAATTTTTTTCCCTCTGGTTGCACATTTAACATGTTGATAGAGATTTGGTAGAACTGATTTAAGTTTCCCTGTATTAAAGTCTCCGGCCACTAGGAGCGCCACCTCTGGGTGAGTGGTTTCCTGTTTGCTTATTTCCTTATACAGCTGAGTGAGTGCGGTCTTAGTGCCAGCATCTGTCTGTGGTGGTAAAAAAACAGCCACGGAAAGTATAACTGAGAACTCTCTAGGCAAGTAGTGTGGCCTGCAATTTATCACAATATACTCTACTTCAGGCGAGCAAAATCTAGAGACTTCCTTAGATTTCGTGCCCTAGCTGTTGTTTACAAATATGCACAGACCGCCCCCCCTCGTCTTACCGGAGTGTGCTGTTCTATCCTGCCGATGCAGCGTGTATCCCGCTAGCTGAATATCCATGTCATCATTCAGCCACGATTCCGTGAAGCATAGGATATTACAGTTTTTGATGTCCCATTGGTAGGATATTCGTGATCGTACCTCGTCCAATGATTGCACGTTGGCGAGTAATATTGACGGTAACGGCAGCTTTCCTAGTTGCCTTCTGCGGGTCCGGACGAGGCATCCGGCTCTTCGTCCTCTGCGTCGCTTCCTTTTGCGAATAATTGGGATTAGTCTCCCCACAGTCTGCCCTGTGGGGTGTTTGGAGAATATCGTGTGAGTCTTGCTTGTTGTTGTTGTTGAAGAAATCTTCGTCTAATCCGAGGTGAGTGATCGCTGTCCTGATATCCAGAAGCTCTTTTCTTCCGTAAGATACGGTTGCAGAAACATTATGTACAAAATAATTTACAAATATCGCGAAACAAAACACATAATAGCACAATTGGTTAGGAGACCATAAAACGGCGGCCATCTCCTCTGGCGCCATTTTTCTAAGCTACAGGACCGTTTCACTGGAATATGTTCCGGGATTCATCCGATAACATTGAGGAGTTTACCACATCAGTAAACAGCTTCATTAATAAGTGCATCAAAGCGACGTCCCCACAGTGACCGTACATACATATCCCAACCAGAAGCCATGGATTATAGGCAACATCCGCACTGAGCTAAAGGCTAGAGCTGCCGCTTTCAAGGAGAGGGAAACTAATCCCAACGCTTATCAGAAATTCCGCTATTACCTCCGACGAGCCAGCAAACAGTCAAAACATCAAATACTGGACTAAGATCAAATCCTACTAAGTCAGCTCAGACACTCGTCGGATGTGGCAGCTCTATTACTGATTACAAAGGGAAACCAGCCGTGAGCTGCACAGTGACCTGAGCCTATTTGATGAGACAAATTCCTTCTATGCGCTCTTTCGAGAAAAGCAACACTGAACCATGCATGAGAGCCCCAGCTGTTCCGAATGACTGTGTGATCTCGCTCTTCAGGTTAATATTCACAAGGCCGCAGGCCAGACGGATTACCAGGAGGTGTAATCAGAGCATTCGCTGACCAGCTGGCAAGTGTCTTTACTAATATTTTCAACCTCCGCCTGACCCAGTCTGTAATACGTAAAATGTTCAATCAGACCACCATAGTCCCTGTGCCCAAGAACGCCAAGATAACCTTTCTAAATGACTATCGCCCTGTTGCCATGAAATGCTTTGAAAGGCTGGTCATGGCTCACATCAACACCATCTTCTCAGACACCCTGGACACACTCCAATTTGCACAGCACCCCAACACATCCACAGATGACGCAATCTCTATTGCACTCCACACTGCCCTCTCCAACATGGACAAGAGGAACATTTGCATGAGAATGCTGTTCATTGACAATAGCTCAGTGTTCAACAGCATAGTGCCCTCCAAGCTCATCACTAAGCTCAGGACCCTATGACTGAACACCTCCCTCTGAAACTGGATCCCGGACTTCCTGATGAGCCACCCCCAGGTGGAGGGTAGGCGACAACACATCCACCATGCTGACCCTCAGCATAGGGGCCCGTCAGAGGTGCGTGCTTAGTTTCCTATAGGGAGGAGGTCAGTGACCTGGCTGTGTGGTGCCAGGACAATAACCTCTCCCTTAACCTCAGCAAGACAAAGGAGCTGATCATGGACTACAGGAAACAGTGGAAGGCCGAGCACGGCCCCATTCACATTGATGGGGCTGTGGTGGAGCGGGTCGAGAGCTTCAAGTCCCTTGGTGTCCACATCACTAAGGAATGATGTGAAGAGGGCACAACAATGCCTCTTTCCCCTCAGGAGGCTGAAAAGATTTGGAATGGATCCTCAAACAATTCCACAGATGCACCATTGAGAGCATCTTCACTGGCTGCATCATCGCTTGGTATGGCAACTGCTTGGCATCTGACAAGTGTATTAAAGCCAGTTAGATTTGAATTTAGATCTAAAAAGGACATTTTATTGCTCTGCCAGTTTTTGATGTTTCCTTTCATGTGTCCTACCAATTATTATTGGATTATTCACCATGGCAACCAATTGTTAGTATACAAATGGAACTGAGAGTTGGCTTTGTGGAGATCAGACCATTCTAATTTTTGCAAGGATATTTATCAGTTTTTGACCAAATGTAAGTCAGAACAAATACTTATTTCATTTTTATAATATTCCTGTTGCTATTGTTCAATGTAAATACAAGAAATGTGTATGTAAAGGGGCAACTTTCTTCACCAGTTGTCTTACCATTTTGTACAATTATGCGATTAATTTCAATGTTAATTCTCCTAAGAGGAATTATGGTGTGTTATTTTTCTCTTAATGTAAATTGTGTATGGAGATTGCTGACATTAATGTTTATTGGATTTACATTGTAGTAATTTTCTCTTTCTTTAATCCTGTTTCCCTCTGTACACAGACCACATGAATACTCTGTTTCATCATTACTCCTAGACTGGGCTTCTGTGTCTGTCATCACTCTTTGACCAGAGTGCAGTCCGGTATCTGTTTACTCCCAGTGGCCTATCCACACATTAGAGAGTACCAAACTCCGTTTCAACAAGACACTACAGAGGGTAGTGCATAAGGCCCAGTACAACACTGGGGCTGAGCTCCCTGCCATCCAGGACCTCTATACCAGGGGATGTCAGAGGAAGCCCCTAAAAATTGCCACCCAAGTCATAGACTGTTCTCTCTGCTACCGCACAGTAAGCGGTACAGATGCACCAAGTTTGGAACCAACAGGACCCTGAAAAGTGTCTTGCCCCAAGCCATAAGACTGCTAAATAGTTCGCCCGGGTAGCTATTGGTTAACTATTTAACTATCTGCATTAACTCTTTTGACATCACATACACATCTGCTACTGTTTATTATCTTATCCTGTTGCCTAGTAAATTCATCCCTACCTATATGTACATATCTATCTCAATTACCTTGTACAACTGCACATCAACTCGGTACTGGTACCCCTTGTATATACAGTAGCCACGTTATCGTTACTCATTGTGCATGTATTCCTAGTGTTATTATTTTTCTTTAATTTCTCTTTTTTTCTCTGCATTGTTGGGAAGGGCCCATAAGTAAGCATTTCACTTAGTCTACATCTGCTGTTTACGAAGTGTTTGACAAATACAATTTGATTTGATTTCAGATCATCAAAAATGTTAACCATGCCATTGTATTTAGGTTAAAGGTGAAAAGTTGAAAAAATATAAATATTCCAAAAATTCCTTTACGTTGATGACTTTTTGCAAATCCAATCAGTTTTCCACATTGATTCAAAATCATCACATTGAATTGTTTTGTTGAAATGACATGGAAACAATTTTGATTCAACCAGTTTGTGCCCAGTAGGTACCTTGCTCTACAATCAAAAACATAGATATAATGGTACAGTAAATAGGGACATTCCAATTAGTATGATATGTAAGTTATAGATTGTTACGAATTTGCTAAATGTATGAAATGTTACGAATGTATATTTGTTGTGGATAATGTTAGCTAGGTTGCTAACACTAACATTAGAGTTATGGGTTAAGGTTAGGGTTTAACTTAAGGTTAGGAGTTAGGCTAACGGGTTAAGGTTAGGGTTAGGGGAAGGGTTAGCTAATATGCTAAGTAGTTGCAAAGTAGCTAAAAAGCAGTAAGTAGTTGCAAAGTTGCTAATTAGCTAAAATGCTAAAGTTGTCTGTGATGAGAATCAAAAATGCAACCTTTACATTTACATTTAAGTCATTTAGCAGACGCTCTTATCCAGAGCGACTTACAAGTTGGTAAGTCGGTTGCTAGATGTTAGCTAAGTGGCTTGGTGGCAAACGCTAATGTTAGATAGGTGGCTAAGGTTAGCCAGGCTGGGTGTTAGGGTAAAAGGTGGTAAAGGTTAAGGTTAGGAGTTAGGTTAAAGGGTTAAGGTTAGGGTTAGGAAGGATTAGCTAACATGCTAAGTAGTTGCAAAGTAGCTAAAAAGGATTAAGTAGTTGCAAAGTTGCTAACATGCTGAAATGCTAAAGTTGTCCATCGTGAGATACGAACATTCAACCTTCGGGTTGCTAGACGTAAGCTAGGTGGCTAGGTGGCTAATGATAACATTAACAAGGTGGATAACATTAGCTAGGCTAGGGGTTAGGGTTAAAGGTTTAAGGTTGGGGTTAATGGAAGGGTTAGCTAACATGCTAAGTAGTTGCTAATTAGCTAAAATGCTAACGTTGTCAATGATGAGAACCAAACACGCAACCTTTGGGTTACAAGACGTATGCGGTATACTTTAGTTTCTGCCTTAAGTAACCTTCTTTCTTATGTAACTATACCAAACATAACATATCATACTAATTTCAGTGTCCCGGATTTACATTTACTATATTACGACCAGTCTATGAGACCAGGCCGAGTCATTTGTCTCCTCTCATTACTGACCCCAAATGACAGCACGTTTGTTTTCTCTGTCTTTCACCATGCATAGCCCTGTCCTGTTCATAACAAAACCTGACCAGGGGCCTTGACCTCAGTGGCTGACAACCCCAGCCTTCCCCTTCCATGTTTCACTAATTCTAACAGGCTCCCCGCTTTCACATGGACCCACATTAAGTTGGGTCGAGTGGTCTCAAATAGAAATTAGTCTCAATGTAGTGAAGCTTTTTAGTCTTCTCAGGCAAAATGAAAAAGTCTGTGCGAAAAGTAGGCTACGTCTATTGACTTGATATGCAATGCATTCGGAAAGAATTCAGACCCTTTGACTTTTTCCACATTTTCTTATGTTACAGCCTTATTCAAAAATATATAAAATTGTTTATTTCCCTCATCAATCATCAACACACAATACCCCATAATGACACAGCAAAAACAGATGTAGAAATTTTAACAAATGTATAAAAATAAAAAACGGAAATATTACATTTACATAAGTATTCAGACTCTTTATTCAGTACTTTGTTGAAGCACCTCTGGTAGCGATTACAGCCTTGATTCTTCTTGGGTATGACACTACAAGCTTGGCACACCTGTATTTGTGGAGTTTATCCCATTCTTCTCTTCAGATCCTCTCAAGCTCTGTCAGGTTGGATAGGGAGCGTCGCTGCACAGCTTGGGTTCACGATTGGGTTCAAGTCCGGGCTCTGGCTGGGCCACTCAAGGACATTCAGCCACGCCTGCGTTGTCTTGGCTGTGTGCTTAGGTTCATTGTCCTGTTGGAAGGTGAACCTTCGCCCCAGTCTGAGATTCTGAGCACTCTAGAGCAGGTTTTCATCAAGGATCTATCTGTACTTTGCTCCGTTCATCTTTCCCTCGATCCTGACTATTCTCCTAGTCCCTGCTGCTGAAAAACATCCCCACAGCATGATGCTGCCACCACCATGCTTCACTGTAGGGATGGTGCCAGGTTTCTTCCAGACGTGATGCTTGGCATTCAGGCCAAAGAGTTCAATCTTGGTTTCATCAGACCAGAGATTCTTGTTTCTCATGGTCTGAGAGTCCTTTAGGTGCCTTTTGGCAAACTCCTAGCGGGCTGTCATGTGCCTTTTACTGAGGGGTGGCTTCCGTCTGGCCACACTACCATAAAGACCTGATTGGTGGAGTGCTGCAGAGATTGTTGTCCTTCTGGAAGGTTCTCCCCTCTCCACAAGGAACTCTGGAGCTCTGTCAGAGTGACCATTGGGTTCTTGGTCACGTCCCTAACCAAGGCCCTTCTCCCCTGATTGCTCAGTTTGGCAGGGCGGCCAGCTCTAGGAAGAGTCTTACTGGTTCCAAACTTCTTTCATTTAAGAAGGATGGAGGCCACTGTGTTCTTGAGGACCTTCAATGCTGCAGATCTGTGCCTCAACACAATCCTGTCTTGGAGCTCTATGTACAATTCCTTCGACCTCATGGCTTGGATTTTGCTCTGACATGCATTGTCAACTGTGGGACCTTATATAGACATATGTGTGCCTTTCCATATCATATAAAATCAATTGAATTTACCACAGGTGGACTCCAATCAAGTTGTAGAAACATCTCAAGGATGATCAATGGAAACAGGATGCACCTGAGCTCAATTTCAGAGTCTCATAGCAAAGGGTCTGAATACTTATGTAAATAAGGTATTTCTGTTTTTATTTGTAATACATTTGCAAACATTTCTAAAAAACAGTTTTTGCTTTGTCATTATGGGGTATTGTGTGTAGATTGATGAGGGGAAACAAATATTCTATCAATTTTAGAATAAGGCTGTAAAGTAACAAAATGTAAAAAAATCAAGGGCTGAATACTTTCCCAAATGCACGGTAATTGCCATGCATCAGCAGACGTTTTAACAGCTTCTTATTTGTGCGAAAGCATTTTGGCATTTAAGTGCCATATTGCCTACTATAGCCGACCATAAACCACATTGAAAGTCCAACCCTACTGGACACAGACGTCAATGCAACGTCTATTCCACGTTGGTTCAACGTAATTGTATTGAAATGATGTGGAAAAACGTTGAACCAGTGTGTGCCCAGTGGGACGTGAGTTGTTTAGTCTATTATTAAAATAAACACAAATCACTTTGTCAACAAAGCAACTACTAGGCTACTTTCTCTCGTGGATGGGAGCTGTTGATTGAGGGATTTGAGCGGGTTATTTTCGCGCATGTGCTGCTGTCTATGGTGCTGCAAGTTTAACCGCACTAGGCTAAGTGCAGAAATGCCGGTAGGTCTAGCAAAAATGCCTGATATCCCCTTTACAGTGGCTGCTGGTTGTGTGAATGTCAACGATTTATTCTCCATTATTTCACAAGAGATATGCCCAAGTAGGAGAGATTAAAGAGTTATGGCATTACCCACATAAGAGTCTAGAATGATGTAACGATTAAAATCATACTCGTTTTAGGGCGCATATCCCTTTTTGTATATGATGTTACATTTCATGACTAAATATGCGTGTTGATATAGTTTACTCATGCATGCAAACACATGATACGATTATGGAAAGTTGAGATAGGAATTTCAATTAACAATAGCACTAGGAATTGCTATTTTTTCTTATGCTTCAACAAAATGGTACAAAATCAACGTTCTAAGCTGTCAACAGCAAGCAAACGCAGAGGTGAAATACATAGCCTAAAGATATGCTATCTGGTCAACCAGTCAAACAACAGATGAGAATGTATGAAGGACCATTATCATATTCAAACCATTATCAGCAGCCTATGGCAACACATTCATGACATCTGATTGACTGTTACCATAAACTGTTAAATCAAAGTTGACATGCAGCCTGACACACTGTTTCTTCTGTATGGTAGGCTATAGCCTATGTCTCATCCAGAAGGTGCTCCCTGGTAGGCTGCGGAGGGAAGGTAAATATCGGCGAAATAAGTGGACACAACAACAGAAAATGAAAAAGGGTGCGTGTACACACCCGAAAATGAATGTCTAGATTTCGGCTAATCTCAAATGTGTTTATATGACCGCATGAGATGTTACATGAGGGAATCAAACAGGTTATTTTATCAATGGCAGATTTTCAATACGAAGGGGGGGGGGGGGGTAAGCTGCTATCGCTATACTTGAGGCTTTAGTTATTTCCCTAGAGAGGGCTCATAGCAAAATCTCAGCCCTACCCAGAGCCAACACCCTCAATCCACCCTTCCCATTCACATACACGGCAGTACTATAGCCAAGCGCCCGCAAACACTGCTTGCATCCCTTCTCAATTTTTAAGAAAAAATTGGCTACTTTGTCGAGTGATTGGGGACGCGTGATACATTTAGGTCGTCGGCGACACTATAAATAATGCAGGCCTATACATTATGATGAGTTCGAACAGACTGATTATGATTTATAGCCTACAGATATATGTATATTGATGTGTTATGACAGGCCTATGTCGCAAGATTAATAAATAAAAACGTATTTTCCCAGTGGGATAAAGTCGAAATCATGTATTGACTGATATATGTTCAGTTCTCATAGTCTTTCTTCGGCAATAATCATATTACGGCCTATCTAGTCCCAGGGGCCGAAGTGTCGGCTACAGTAGGTTATCGTTGTCTGGCTGTTCCATCGTCTGTAGCCTTTTTTGCCACTGTTGATATGAATCTAACAGGTTGGAATACCAGGAAGTGACACCCTCTCTAGGTGGGTCAGCTGGAACAATCTGTTTAATAAACCTGATACAGAAACAGAATTAGAGGGGGCAATATTATGATCACAGTGATCGACAACATTCGATTGATATCCGCTCTGACAAGGTTAAATTAGGCTACAGTAGGGAACAAGTATAATTTGTGGTGAACTATATCTTCTCTGGGAGATCAAAAATGCCGAAAGAACAATGTTGTCAGAGGCTATACTTCACGCCTGATCCAGTGTTTGATCCATTGACATAAGAATGAGGTTTGATCACAAAGCTGTCATAACTAGCAGGATCATAGTATTATCTTCTAAAGAGCTTATTTTACCCAACAAGACAAATTCACTTCAAAACCTACGCCACAGTTGTTCTTTTTAAATGAATAAAAGATCTGTAAACTCTGGTAATACCCTGTCAAAATGACAAGATGCCCATAATAAAGATTACCCTAAACTCAATTATTTCAGTAGATATACCAAGGTCTATCAAAATTATTTGAATAGGACATATATAGGTTAGGCCTACGCATCATGGAACATTCAGTTACCAATAATTGATCTTTATTGTTTAAGAGCCTTCCAGGCATCTTCTTTCCCCCTATTTTTCCATCAGCTTTGACGCATCACTTTTGGAAAAAAAGGGACAGCTCCCTCTCCGTTTTCTACTGAGAAATTAAATTACTGTAGAAATAAATACTTTTTTGGAGAATTACCTAAATTACGCAGACAAAATTTCCCACCTTTGGGCAGCCCCATGGCATCCATTCTCATCCCCTGCACCCACCATTAGTTTGTCATCCAAGAAGGGGAAGAATCCGCCAATAATCGCCAGGCACGCCTTGATGTTGCTTTCTCCCCAGTAAAAACGTGATTCGAGGACACATGTGGATACTTGATTAAGTCAAAAGGTTTTCCTCTCTATAATGTAGTATTTCCCAGCGATGGACCCCCCAATAAAATCTCACAGGAGAGCGTCATGAAATTGCTGGCAGCACTGTCGCCTTGTTCAGAGCATTCTGTTGCGCTTCCGGTTGTTGCCGGGTACAAATGACTGCAGAGATGCAGGGTTGTGTGCGTGATCATAAATAATGTCTGCTGTGGTCGTGGATGTCGGGAAGAGATAATAGAGAGCCAGCCTACAGTTTGGTATCACTGAACTGGAGATTACATGTACCTGTAACACCGTAAAAAACATAACAAAAGTGTCAGATCGTCATCTAGTGATGGGTGAGGTAGGGGTGTTTTTTATCATTATGATACAGCTAAAGGCTTCGCTACACACTGTCACTACCATGTGTGCGTTGTCACTACCGTGTGTGAATCCATTTCGTTTTTCTACCCTTTAGTAGCCTAGTCTTGTTATCATGATTTTGTATAGCCTAATCTAAGAAAACATAAAATACCCACTTTGATGCATCTATTACTCTTTTATTAGATGTTTGATAAGAGACTGATAAATAAGAAGGCACGTATTAAAACGTGTGAATATTGCCCTCTGTCATTCTACCTCTGAAATACACCCAAGATCTTCAAGTTTTCTGAGGGCACCTAAGGGGCTGCAGGCAGCATTGTTCAGGGATCAAACGGAATGAAATGCTGTTTTGTGTCATTCGTCCAATTACTGACGTGCAGCAACCATCAACTCTGTATTTTCAGAGAAGACAGTGTTATTGAACTTCTTGATAGTTTTCCATTCAACATCAGAGGATCGGTTAAGTCTGATCCTGACTGGAGATGTGTGAGTGTGAGTGAAATAGTTAATGAAGGAAGCACATCTAGATTTGTGTCGCCAATTGGGTAAAATGTGTTGGTTAAACTCTAATTTGGGTAAATTACACTAACACTACTTTTTAATTATATGCAATTATATTAATTACATCATGAATCTCTAAAGGTTTTGGTCCTTTCGTTGCCAAAGGGGCCCACGCTGATGTATGACTAACAAACCGCTCTGTGACATTTACAGACTTCCCTGTTAAATGTTTTTCCCAGGATACTTTTTTTTCCATTCAGGGGACATTGCTGGGTTCATGTTGCTATAGCACGGTTGACCAGTGTGTGAGTTTCCACCATGACCCACTTCTCTGAATCATCAGCAACTACACAGACACGTTCAGTCATTTCTAGGACATCAATGCTCAGAGACAGGGACTCTGATGGGTGGTGCTCTAAAGAGCAAGCGTTTGTCTGAGTGCCAGCCAGATGATGTGGCCCGGACTGAGCGAATGCAATCCTGGGTAGGACAGCATGCATTATGGGAAAGCAAGAGTGTGATGGGAAACTTTGAAATGTGCAGTGATGAGTGTGATCTCAACTGCTTTAAATGTTCCAAATACTTTAATAACTGATTGAGACTTTAATGTTTTTCTATATCAACATTGGATGGTGGTGTCATGTTATACACTCTTATAAATTGAAGAACAGCTCATCACACATACAGTAGTGAAGCCTAACAACACATTGTACTACTTTTGATATTATTTAAAGTCTTCATTCATAACACATTTGTATTGTTGATACCACAGACAGACACGATTTTATTTCAGAAGTCAAATCGTTTTTGTTGAGTTTAATTTTGTGTTTCTGCTTTGTTTTTCTACATGTGACTATCTTTCTGAGAAAAATAAAAACATGTCTGACCTAAATTGACTCTAGCCTTTTAGGCCTTCTCATGTCAGCTGACTTGATCACACTGGGGTATGTACAGTAGGCTACAATTCTTTCATAATGGAACAATTGATATTAACACATGACCAAAACTCTATGAACTCTTTGAAACCCTCACAAATGTTAAATAGAACCCAACATATTATTTATTCCATTGTCCCTAATTGCAAAGGACGTATATGCCTATTTTTATTATCCATTTGGTGTAGAATTTGTTCGTTTTTGCATATTCACTCCTTCAGTTGAACAAATAAATACTTTGGATACTAATCTTTTAAAGCTCATTTCACTAGACTGGGTATGTGTGTCGAATGCAGCTTACAGGTTGGACGCGTTCCAGACACACAATTCTGCGCAGGTCTATAGTTCACGTCTCAGGAACCACATGAGTATTATAATGATGTTGTAATCAGCGCAACCCAATGCAGAAATTGTCTAGACCTATCAGGAACGCACCCAGTGTTGTACTAAGCCATTTAGGGGCGCTGTTGCCATCGTTTTTCATGGGCGAACTTAAACAACTCCGATCAGGAAAGTTTTGAACATTCTGCCCAGTTAATCAATTTCATGGCAGAGATGCGGATAGAACGTTTATAAATTGACGGAAACACTTAGAACACCTGGTGGCATAAAAATGAGTACATCAATACAGGAAAGTGGAGGCCGGGAAGCTCAACAGGTAGGCTGCCGACTTACTATGATACGAATAGGTTTACTTTTATTGTTCCTCACGATTACCACCATTCTACAACATGATGTGTTAATTGTGTTCAAATGTGTTAATTTGACCCTAGATTGAGAATGGCGAAGGGAAACCGCTGCTTGCTTCACAAAAGGTGGTTGGAGGAAAAGTCAAAAGTTCGATGATATCAGCCTCTTTTAATTTCATCAATTCGATAATAGGATCTGGAATAATAGGTAAATTAGTGTTTATACATTCAATTGTGGGATCAACATGTTTGTATTTCAGTAGCACAGCAGAATAGACCTACTGGTGACAATAGCTGCAATGACACCCTTCTTGAGAGGGGAGCACCTGTTGCTAGTTACTGTCTAATAAGTTGATCAATCATGTTACCCAATAAGATAAGCAAGTTATATATGTTGAACATGCAGGATCACATGATTTCCTGGGAATAGAAAACATCATAGGACCTACACTACCGTTCAAAAGTTTGGGGTCACTTAGAAATGTCCTTGTTTTTGAAAGGAGAGCTTTTTTTTGTCCATTAAAATAACATCAAATGTATCAAAAATACAGTGTAGACATTGTTAATGTTGTAAATTACTATTGTAGATGGAAACAGCAGATTTGTAATGGAATATCTACATAGGTGTACAGAGGCCCATTATAAGCTACCATCACTCCTGTGTTCCAATGGCATGTTGTGTTAGCTAATCCAAGTTTATCATTTTAAAAGGCTAATTGATCATTAGAAAACCTTTTTGTAATTATGTTAGCATAGCTGAAAACTGTTGTTCTAATTAAAGAGGCAATAAGACTGGCCTTCTTTAGACTAGTTGAGCATCTGGAGCATCAGCATTTGTGGGTTCGATTACAGGCACAAAATGGCCAGAAACAAAGCACTTTCTTCTGAAACTCGTCAGTCTATTCTTGTTCTGAGAAATTAAGGCTATTCCATGTGAGAAATTGCCAAGAAACTGAAGATCTCGTACAATGCTGTGTACTACTCCCTTCACAGAACAGCACAAATTGGCTCTAACCAGAATAGAAAGAGGAGTGGGAGGCCCCGGTGCACAACTGAGCAAGAGGACAAGTACATTAGAGTGTCTAGTTTGAGAAACAGACGCCTCACAAGTCCTCAACTGGCAGCTTCATTAAATAGTACCCGCAAAACACCAGTCTCAATGTCAACAGTGAAGAGGCGACTCCGGGATGCTGGCCTTCTAGGCAGAGTTGCAAAGAAAAAGCCATATCTCAGACTGGCCAATAAAAATAAAACATTAAGATGGGAAAAAGAACACTGGACAGAGAACTCTTCAACATAATTTCAAAAGGGTTTTCTAATGATCAATTAGCCTTTTAAAATGATAAACTTGGATTAGCTAACACAATGTGCCATTGAAACAGAGGAGTGATGGTTGCTGATAATGGGCCTCTGTATGCCTATGTAGATATTATATTTTAAAAAATCTGCCATTTCCAGCTACAATAGTCATTTACAACATTAGCAATGTCTACACTGTACTTCTGATCAATTTGATGTTATTATAATGGACAAAATGTTTTGCTTTTCTTTCAAAAACAAGGACCTTTCTAAATGACCCCAAACTTTTGAACGGTAGTGTACTTCAGCCACATTGATCAGCCCCTGGGTGGTTGGCCCCTGCATCATATGACCACTGACATCATAATACTTCCTTTGTGCTTCCAAAATTCTTTCTAAATTGTATGACTCAACTTTTTCTGTCAGTACAATGAAAATATAAACTCTTAAAAAATATATATTTTTGAATATGTTGTGATAACATGATCTGTTATTTAATTTGTTTTTCAGGTTTGCCATACTCCTTAAACCAGGCTGGCCTTCCCCTTGGCCTTTTTCTCCTGGTTTTGGTAGCATTTATTACAGGTAGGTTCTGTAATGGTGACAACTTTGATGAACTCCCTTTTACGATAAAATGTATTTAACTCAACAGCTAACATTGTGGCGTTGTCCTGTTTCTTCCTTGCAGACTACTCTATCATCTTGTTGATTAAAGGAGGGAATCTTTCAGGGACAAATAGTTACCAGTCACTTGTACGTAGCACTTTTGGTATCACTGGATTTCTGGTTCTGTCTTTATTGCAGTTTCTATACCCTTTCATTGGTAAGTCTTGAACGGAGGTGCCATTTTAAAGTAAATCAGAACTACTTACAACCAAGATTTTATGAGATTGAGCAGTCTCATACAAACTGATATACAGGTACTGGTTGGGACTTGGATTGTAACATAACCACAATGTGTGTCTTCCCCAGCTATGATCAGCTACAACATCATAACTGGTGACACATTGACCAAAGTGTTTCAGAGACTACCTGGAGGTACAGTTGTACAGTTGTACTTTAATGTAATATATCTGAACAAATTCAAGCCACAACTTGTGTGCATTGATATGCTAATACTGTGACAGTAAAAAATAGGTCACAGTTTTTCTGAATTAAGTGCAAACACCAAGGCCACGTTTGTTAATTGCATGTTGCAAATTCATATTTTTCATACATGCTATTTGCAGTTGGACCGGGCCACATACTTACAGAGAGACATTTTGTCATCGCAGTATCCACTATTCTATTCACATTACCCCTGTCTCTTTTCCGGAATATATCAAAGCTGGGAAAGGTAAGACTTAATCACATATTGTCACATTTATTTAAGTAGTCATTGACTCACTTTATCATTTGTGAGCTAAAGCATCTATCTATGTGATTCCAGGTGTCCTTACTGTCCATGGTGTTGACTGTTTTCATCCTCATCACTGTTATCATCAGAGCAGCTACCCTGGGACCACATATGTACATTATATTACTTAACACTGTCATAACCTATTCACTCACATGCTATATCATATTCTAATCCAATCTGAAACACATTCAGTTTTTATTTTATATTTCAGTCAACTAAACGACTATTGAAACCACTTACTCTGGAATTAGAAAAGCTTAAAATGGATAACAACATGTTTATCCAATTACTTTGTGCCCTTAGTCCCCCTACAGAGAATGCGTGGGTGTTTGCAAGGTGGAATGCGATTCAGGCCGTTGGTGTTATGTCTTTTGGTCAGTTCTCGTCTACATCAACTGTATATTTGTAAAGTACAAGTAATACTTGCTCGAGACAAAACGACCCATACATGTGTACATCTTCATATTGTATGGTATTGGCTATCAAGTTTCATAATCAAGGAACTCCACACAAAACGACCACACAAACATGTAATTTGGACTGTTCATAGGTTGTAATACTTTGCCATATCCCTTTGTTCCATAGCCTTTATCTGCCATCACAACAGCTTTATGATCTACGGCTCTCTGACGGAACAGAGCCTAAGTAACTGGTCTCGTGTCACCCACATGTCTGTTGGTTCGGCTATGATTGTCAGTATTCTGTTTGCTGCGACTGGCTATGCTACCTTCACTGGGTACACGCAAGGTAAAACACAGCACATAGAATTCTAGAACCATCTTGTGGCGTTAGACCCAAGTGCATCCATATACACACTGCCTAAGGAGTACATTTTTCTGATCGCCTCTTTATATTTTCAGGTGATATCTTTGAAAACTACTGTGGGAACGATGACCTGGCTACTTTTGGTCGCTTCTGTTTTGGCATCAGTATAATAACAACTTTTCCTCTGGAGTGTTTTGTGACTCGAGAGGTATGACGTTATTTATGCACATGCCACTTCATATGGCACAGGACAGTATGTTGTGGCGCAGTGTTCATAGATTTTAGTGCACATCACCCTGTAAAAATCAAGTCCTTGTTCTCTCTTTTATGTTTGCAGGTAGTATCCAATGTTTTTTTTAAAGGGTCTCTCAACAACCATGCCCATGTGGCGGTCACCTTGCTCATAGTTGCAGCGTGCACAGCATTATCCTTGGCCTACGACTGTCTGGGTATTGTTCTGGTGTTAAATGTAAGCCGGATGACCTTTTGAATTGTTGTAACTTATTTCTCTACTAAAATTGCAATGCTTATCTTTTTAACAAATGTTTTTTGTCTTCCAGGGTGTTGTAAGTGCCACACCTTTAATTTTCATCATTCCATCAGCTTGCTACCTCAAGCTTTCCACAGAGCGCTGGTTCCAAGGTGAAAACCGCATCCCCTGTCTCATCCTCATAGCTGGTGTCTTTGTCATGACAACTGGTTTGATCATGGCGGTTATGTTCCCCCAAGACTGCTCCCATGGTGCCGAGATGTTTTACTGCGCAACTTCCAACCTCTCCATATCCCCGACACCACCCACTGAGCTACTCTTTCAGAATTCAACTCAGAATTCTAGATGAAACGTTGTTGTTACACACTGGGGTTTTGTGATATGACTTTGTATGCCCATTGTATCTATTACCTCTGCAATGAATGTGTGTGTCATAATTTATGCTACTATTTGTGAAAGTGCCATAATGCAATACATTAATCAATTTGTATATCAGACTGGGACAAAGTTCCACTGAATTTCGCGAGTAGTTACCTTCGAGAAACCTACCACACGATGTCGCTGTAACATAATCAGACTATATAAAACTTTTATTAAAAAGGTTTCTCGAAGGTAACCTTTTGCCCTCTTGCCTTGATGTCACGCCCTTCGAAGATGAATGTAGTTATAGAAGTTTGTCCAACGGTAGTGCATTTTCCACTGCTGGTTAGAGGGAATATGTTATACATTTACTATTTGGGAAATTTCATGATTATAATATTTAGTCTTTCAATATTATCAATGTAAACCCGAATTGTTCACAACACTAAAAATAAAAGTAATATGAATTGTCTCCTGCAGCACAATTTTTTTACATACATTTTCACTGTTGAATTCATTTAAAAATCAGGCAAAGTATGTGTATTCCCTCTGGGATGGATAGGTGAAATTACCGCTGGGAGTAAAAACGGGAGAAGAGTGAAGGTATTCAACGCCCCTCGAATGGTTATTTGAATCTCTACTCATACGTTTTGACGTCGATTTTTGTAGTTGGTATGCTTTTGGCAGAGAAAACGTATCAGTGCTTGTAGCAGGCATCGTGTCACAACTTTGAAATGTAGACTGCTGGCTAAACGATGGAAAGACTGGGTTGTGCTGGCGGCGTATTGGAACAGAGGAGCGACTGTTGTGTGGATCAAGATAGAAGTGGGAGTTCTAGAATTCATTTTGAACGCACAGTAGCCTAATGTATCACTGAACGAATCAACGCCACGATATATTTTGTACGGTATAATTTATTTTCTTCTCCCTAATAAATACTGATGAAAGTTGACAGCAGCGCGGAGGGTCAGGGGCATTCATGGTAAGAGATGACGAGTAACATAATGAGCTTAATTAAATCATAATTGTCCTGTGTCCCACTTTGCATGCCGGGCAACAAAGGGCAAGTTACCATCCGAAACGCTGTCCTGATTGTCAATAGGGTTTCGACCATCCACAGCAAGCATTCGGATGGGACAGCTCTAGATGAAAACCTGTGCAATTTTAGTTATGAAATATGAATAATTGTGTGCTTTGCTTCACTTTCGGTAGTCCGAGGGACTTTGTTAAACCTGTGCAGCTAGACATGGATGATAATGTGTCCCAACGAAGTCCACGACGACGGCTCTCTGGCTCTAGGTATGTGGATTCATTCTGGGTGTATTTACTAATTAAGAGGCTTCTGTGTGAGAACGTATTTGGATTCATTCTGTCAGCTGTCAGCCAACAGCTTTTCTTCTCAACTCTAGTCTACATGACATTATTGTTCACTTCACGTTTAGAAGTAACATTAGTCACTATTATTTGGAGGTGTTCCGAAATGCTTCTAAAGATTGATGAGGAAGTGACAAAAAACGTGTATATTAGATCATTACTGTGGAATTTTTAAACATGTGAGATCATCTTGAGATGACATCAGTTGGAAAATATGAGACTTTTGTAACCCATGGAGTCTTATGTCATTCCAAACCCTTTTCAGTTCAAACCTTTCCCCGACTTAACTGGGATTTTTTAAATTCATTAATCTATACCATTCTATACCCCCAAAAAGTTAACTGTTGCAACACATTTTTGGACACATGTTGCAAGCAAATTGCAATTTAGTGACATAATTGCATGTCTAAGGCAAAGGGTTTGACTAATTTAGTAGCCCACAACCAGAGGTTCTTGAGATGTGCATTTTTCAATCAACTCTAACCTATATTCTTCCACCTCATACTGAGTACGTGTAGTAACTAAAGTAACAGTTGTTGCAGACATTTAAGTAATTTTTGAACTCCACTAATTTCCTGCATTCAGAGTTGTTCTGAGAAATTTCCTTGAGCACATGTTGAGGTGATGGGAAGTGTTTTGGAGGCAAACCAGTGTGCATCTCATGTGCATTATAATCAACGACTGGCTATTTAATTTTTGCCAATACAGTTCAAAATAATTGTTTGTATGGATGATTGCATAGATATATCATGTAGTGTAGATGGTCCGATAGACCACTGTGTGTAGTGTGTAATAATCACCTATCCCAAAAATTCCACTGGTGGTGAAACAAAATGATCCATGAGAATATGTTTGTCTTTCCTAATATTGAATATCAAATAAGAGTCAAAGATCATCTCTTTACAATATGTCACAGTCATAACACTTTTAATGTCCCATTTATTTGGTTCAGGAACGGTTGCTTGAAGATGATGTCAGCTGACAGTATTCCATTTGGTTGGAGGCGTTGGCTCTTAAACTGGGAGGAGTGAGTTTCCAAAGTTCTTTGCGATCTTTTAGAGTCACTGCTCACTCCTTTGGCATGCAAGGGAGGGATACAGACTTAATGTGATTTTAATTAGAAGTGATATGGAGAATTTGAAGGCTTGATAACAATTAATGTAAAGTTTCCGTTTCTCCAGTTGCTGACTTTCCCATATTGAGACTGAAATACATTCATGCATCCATGTCATAAGTTTCATTTATAATATAAACAATTTGTAAATTAAAACCACTCTCTCCATGAGCTGTTGCGTTATTTGTGGCTTCTCATACTTGAAGCCATTAGACAAATGCTTCTGAAAATTCATCCCACTTTTCAAGTGCAATGACTTGTAGAGATATCACTTGGCCCTCCACGCCATGCTACATTTGTTATCCTACTACTGACACTGCCAAAACACAGGCCCTCGTCCAAAACCATGGGAAATAATATGGAGTTGGACCCCCCCTCCCCCCCCTTTACTGCCATAACAGCCTCCACTCTTCTGGGAAGGCTTTCCACTAGATGTTGGAACATTGCTGCGGGGACTTGCTTCCATTTAGCCACAAGAGCATTAGGGCGGGCACTAATGTTGGGCGATTAGGCCTGGCTCGCAGTCGGTGTTCCAATTCATCCCAAAGGTGTTCGATGGAGTTGAGGTCAGGGCTCTGTGCAGGCCAGTTAAGTTCTTCCACACCGATCTCGACAAAACAATTTCTGCCACAAAGTTGGAAGCACAGAATCGTCTCTCATGTCATTGTATGCTGTAGCGTTAAGATTTCCCTTCACTGGAACTAAGGGGTCTAGCCCGGACCATGAAAAACAGCTCCATACCATTATTCCTCCTCCACCAAACTTTACAGTTGGCACTATACATTCAGGCAGGTAGCGTTCTCCTGGCATCTGGCAAATCCAGATTCGTCTGTCGAACTGCCAGATGGTGAAGCGTGATTCATCACTCCAGAGAACGCGTTTCCGCTGCTCCAGAGTCCAATGGCGGCGAGCTTCACACCATTCCTGCCGACCCTTAGCATTGCGCATGGTAATCTTAGGCTTGTGTGCGGCTGCTCTGCCTTGGAAACCAATTTCATGAAGCTCCCAACAAACAGTTATTGTGCTGACATTGCTTCCAGTGTCACGTTCCTGACCTTATGCGGCCGGGGTCCGCACCTTGGGGTGGGGGTGGGGGGGGTGGGGGGGCTTGTACTGTCACATTCCTGACCTTATTTTCCTTTGTTTAGTCTTTATTTAGTTGGTCAGGACGTGAGCTGGGTGGGTATAGTCTATGTTCTGTGTTTCTATGTTTAGGTTTGTCATATTGGCCTGATATGGTTCTCAATCAGAGGCAGGTGTTTTGCGTTGTCTGGAAACCATATTTAGGTAGCCTGTTTTTCACTGTTGGTTTGTGGGTGATTGTTTCCTGTGTCAGTGTTTGTGCCACACGGGACTGTTTTGGTTAGATTTACTTTTGTTATTTTGTGTCTTGTTTTAGTTTATTATATTAAAACTATGGACACTTACTACGCTGCGTCTTGGTCCGATCCCTGCTACACCCCCTCTTCAGACGAAGAGGAGGAAATCTGCCGTTACAGAATCACCCACCAACCAAGGACCAAGCAGCGTGGTAAAGGACAGCAGCAGCAGCGGCAAAATACACAGGACTCCTGGACATGGGAAGAAATTCTGGACGGTAAGGGACCCTGGGTTCAAGCTGGAGAATATCACCACCCTTGTGAAGAGCTGGAGGCAGCTAAAGCCGAGAGGCGGTGGTATGAGGAAGCAGCACGGAAGCGCGGCTGGAAGCCAGAGAAGCAGCCCCAAACATTTCTTGGGGGGGGGGGGGGGGCTCTCGAGGAGTGTGGCGAAGTCAGGTAGGAGACCTGCGCCAACTCCCCGTGCTTACCTTGGAGAGCGAGAGTACGGGCAGACACCGTGTTATGCGGAAGAGCGCACGGTGTCTCCTGTACGTGTGCATAGCCCGTGCCGGTACATCCCAGCTCCTCGTATCGGCCGGGCTAGAGTGGGCATCGAGCCAGGTGCCATGAAGCCGGCTCAACGCATTTGGTCTCCAGTGCGTCTCCTCGGGCCGGTGTACATGGCACCAGCCTTACACATGGTGTCCCCGGTTCGCCAGCACAGCCCAGTGCGGGCTATTCCACCTCGCCGCACTGGCCGGGCTAAGGGGAGTATTCAACCAGGTAAGGTTGGGCAGGCTCGGTGCTCAAGAGCTCCAGTACGCCTTCACGGACCGGTCTATCCGGTGCCACCTCCTCGCCCCAGTCCAGTACCACCAGTGCCAACACCACGTACCAGGCTTCCTGTACGTCACCAGAGCCCTGTTCCTCCTCCACGCACTCACCCTGTGGTGCGTGTCTCCAGCCCGGTACCACCAGTTCCGGCACCACGCACCAAGCCTCCTGTGCGTCTCCAGAGCCCTGTACGCCCTGTTGCTGCTCCCCGCACTAGCCTTGAGGTGCGTGTCCTTAGCCCGGTACCACCAGTTCCGGCACCACGCACCAGGCCTACTGTGCGCCTCACCAGGCCAGAGTCTGCTGTCTGTTCAGCACCGCCGGAGCTGCCCGTCTGCCCAGCGCCGCCTACGCTGCCCGTCTGCCCAGCGCCGCCTGCGCTGCCCGTCTGCCCAGCGCAGATTGGGAGTCCCATAGGGCGGTGCACAATTGGCCCAGTGTCGTCCGGGTTTGGCTGGGGTAGGTTGTCATTGTAAATAAGAATTTGTTCTTATCTGACTTGCCTAGTTAAATTAAGGTAAAACACACACACACACACCACACTGACCAAAAAGTTATTTTGTTGGCATTTACATATGTTCCCATTACCAGTAAAACATAATCAAAACCTATTTATTTCACTTACTTGCTGTGCTGTGCTGTTTTGTTGTTCATTTGTTCAGTCGTTTCCTTCTCAACCATGATTTATATGGAACGCCGTTTGGGTCTTTGCATGTGTAACGGCTGTCGTCTTCCTCCTCGTCTGAGGAGGAGAAGTTTGAAGGATCGGAGGACCAATGCGCAATTGTTCATCTTATTTAATGAAAGTGAACAACTCAAAATACAAAAACAACAAAGTGAAAACCGAAACAGTTCTATCTGGTGCAGACACACAAAGACTGAAAACAACCACCCACAAAACCCAACAGAAAACAGGCTACCTAAATATGGTTCCCAATCAGGGACAACGATTGACAGCTGCCTCTGAGAACCATATCAGGCCAAACACAGAAAACCAACACAGAAATAGAAAACATAGATTACCCACCCAACTAACGCCCTCACCCACTAGGCAGCTCAGGATGAGGGAGCTCGGCTGAGGGCGTCCGGACTGAGGGGCAGCTCCGGACTGAGGGGCAGCTCCGACGGGGCCTGAGAGGGCAGCTCCGGACTGAGGCAGCTCCGGACTGAGGGGCAGCTCAGGACTGAGGACGCTCAGACTGAGGGACGGCTCTGGAACTCCCGACTGGCGGACGGCTCTGGCGGCTCCCGACTGGCGGGCGGCTCTGCCGTCCCGACTGGCGGGTGGCTCTGCCGGCTCCCGACTGCGGGTGGCTCTGCCGGCTCCGACTGGCGGGCGGCTCCCGACTGGCGGGCGGCCTCCCGACTGGCGGGCGGCTCTGGCGGCTCCCGATGGCGCGGCGGCTCTGGCGGCTCCCGACTGGCGGGCGGCTTGGCGCTCCCGACTGGCGGGCGGCTCTGGCGGCTCGGCAGGCGGCGGCTTCAGGCGGCTCCGGACAGGCGGGCGGGGGCTCAGGCGGCTCCGGACAGGCGGGCGGCTCAGGAGGCTCCGGACAGGCGGCGCGCTCAGGCGGCGCTGGACAGGACGGGCGGCTCGGGCGGTGCTGAAACAGACGGCAGACTCTGGCCTGCTGAGGCGCACAGTAGGCCTGGTGGTGGTGCCGGAACTGGTGGTACCGGGCTGGAGACACGCACCTCTGGGCGAGTGCGGGATCAGGAACAGGGAGTACTGGACCCTGGAGACGCACTGGATGCCTGGTGCGTGGGTACCGGCACTGGTGGTACCGGGCTGGGGACACGCACCTCAGGGCCGAGTGCGGGGAAGAGGAACAGGGCGTACAGGGTCTGGAAGACGCACAGGAAGCCTGGTGCGTGGTGTTGGCACTCGGTGGTACTGGGCTCAGTCAGAGGCGCCCTCAAGTCCAGTGGGGCCCAAATCAGGGACAATGATTGACAGCTGCTCTGATTGAGAACCATATCAGGCCAACAACAGAAAACCAACACAGATATAGAAAACTAGATTACACCCACCCAACTCACGCCCTGATACACCTAAACAAAGAAAATACAAAAGACTATGGTCAGGAATGTGACAGCATGTCAATAAAGATACACGTCAAATAACACTATATGACTTGTCAAATAACTAGTTTAAGTCACCTTGACTCCATAAGCAATTAAATATACTGGAGCTAGGCATAAACATGGTTGTGTCTTGTTGTCATAGTTGGTGTGTTTATAAGTAGGTTTCAACTTCTACTGTAGTTTTCTCTGTATTATGGAGGGTAGTTGATTTGTGTGATGTAAAGCTTGGAAGTCTAAATTTAAGAAAGCTGAGTTATTAGTAAAGGAGGGATGGTGTGGATGACTGACGTGTGTGTGAAGGTTAGTATACATTATCTATTGACACAGGGGGATGGGTGGATATAGTACTGTACCTTGTTTGAGTGTGTATTGATGGGGACAAAGTTAGTCAAATGTTGGGAAGTCACTGACTAGTGTGTGTCGTACAAACTAGTCCAACTGCTGCTGCTGATTACTCTGACACCAGCTTCAGTAGTACAGATCCTGTAGACCACAGGTGTCAAACTCATTCCACGGGGGGCCGAGTGTCTGCGGGTTTTCGCTCCTCCCTTGTACTTGATTGATGAATTAACATCACTAATTAGTTAGGAACTCCCCACACCTGGTTGTCTAGGGCTTTATTGAAAGGAAAAACCAAAAACCTGCAGACACTAGGCCCTCCGTGGAATGAGTTTGACACCCCTGCTGTAGACCTATTGGATGAAAGCTTTCAGCCGAGAACAACCTCAAGCTCAACGTCATCTGACTCAGAAGAGGAAAAGACTGCATGTGACTGGCAAGAGCCAAATTGTGTAGTCTAATTTCATGGAGCTCATGAAGTTCAACACGAGACAAGGTTCACCAGCTGAAGAACATTCAGGATCTTGCCTGGAACATTCCAGCTGCATCAGAAACCATGGATCAATTCATTGTGGTATTCATGAAACGTATTTGGAAGTAACTTGCCACACTCTTACTGCTAAAGCAAATGATGCAGGGAGTTGGTGTATCATTTCAACTTTCATTTGTTGGTACGTAAATATGTTTCAATAAAACAGATTAGTCTGTCAATGTAGCAAATAAGTAGACATTGCTTGAATTCACAAGAACGTTTATTTGCGCTGGAGACCTAGGTGAGTTTACACAGCTCAGCTGTATGCAGGAACAGTTATGGCAATGTATGACATATATAACATAACACCTATAAGAAATACTACAGTTCTACAAAGGGAATACTTGCATATGGTGTTTTGGGGGATAGCAGTGAGTTCACTTTGACACAAGGGGAGATTGTTGTTATGGGACCTTTCATATCTCTTCTTGAGTCATCAACTTCTTTGTATTCATTGTGTGAGGGATAAATTGCTTGAATGGCCCCAACAGCACAAGCAGGCAAGGGGATTTGATGTCCTCTGCCTAGCTTCTCATCCCACGTAGAACAAACTCCAAAAAATAATCTGTAGACCATCAAGCAGTTTTGTCTGTAAGAGAATGACAAAAGCACTATTTGACTTTCATGGGTAATCGTTGTTTACTGTCTTTCTAATGTAACAGCACAATGCAGAATATTGAATGTTTCACAGACACACGCTAGCTAGCTACAACACACAGGTGTAGTTACTCAAAGACTAATATAAGTCATAAAGCCAAAGTCATTCCTTTACTCTTCATCATCAAAACATTTCTCCAGTTTTGCTCCTAGTGAAAAACACTGCGTCTAGCTAGCTATAACGTTAGGCTACAGTGCGTTTTGGGTATAGCCAACAAAGAAAAATAGCTTAACATGGCTAGTTTGTCTTGTAGTGCTACTAGCAATCCCCGTCATGGCCGACTTGATCATACAATTGTACTGTACTGAACAACACTGCCTTGTGTAAAAAGAGAGCTGATATTACTAGCTAGCTACCGACAGCAAAACAACTTACTTGTTTGCCATTTGCCCTCTTAGTCCAGCTGGTCTATATAGTGTCTAGCAGTGAAGTTTCCCTTTTAATATCTACTATAAGAACATCATTTTTGTCACCGCAGCATCTGTTTGAAATGACATCTGGTCTCATTTTGAAATTCTTCACTTGGCAACTTTGCATTTATATGAATAGAGCTCCACATACAGGCCTACAGTATACAGTAAAGGAATGTAGGAGGAGGATGTCTAGATTTTCTGACAGTTTTGTATTTTATAGGTGACATTCCTCGCTCCAAATGAGCGTTTCTCAAACTTGGTTCTCAAGACCCCAAGGGGTGAACGTTTTGGTTTCTGACTTAACACTACACAGCTGATTCAAATGATCAAATCGTGCTGATTATTTGAATCCGCTATGTAGTGTTAGGGCAGAACGTACACCCCTTGGAGTCCCGAGGACCGAGTTGATCTATGCTCACAGCTATGTAAAGCCTGCGCTGATAATGGGACACACCTTTAACCATGATCTCACATGGCAGGCTTCTCTTGGGGTGGAGCCGAGTATGGAATTTGTTAAGGTATTGTGACTCGCGACAGCTGTTTCCAGACATTTTGGCAGTCCAAGGGCACAGCTGCACTTTTGAATTTAATGATGAAAGCTATGGTGAGAGGGATGGGCCAAATTCTACAACCGATAGATATGAGGAAAATATAGCTGCAAGTTGAAATCATTGGGGTCCAAGTCAAAACACTGCCCTATAACCTTATTTTATGTGTTATAGTGCCAAAATGTAGCATACTGGCAGCCGTACAACTCTAATATGATCTACTGAACACCCATGTTTTTCCATGGTAAAAGTTATAGTTCTTTGAGGCAAACTTGTTCCTTGTGGAGAGGACCTTGTGAAACTAATACCACAATTTAAAATCCAAGTTTGCCATTTCAACTACTGTGACGTTAATTAATTGTAAAAATATTATCGGAGACCTAATCCTTTTATACTCCTGCAAAGTTTCAACTCCGAACAGAAGAACTATTATGGAAATAGTTGGGCCTCTACAATGTGTGACAGAGTGTTCTCATTTGTCAGGATCTAGGCTTGTGATTTCCTCACTGGGTGCAGTTAAAGGGGGAAAAAGCTACTTATGTAAGGTAAGATGATGATTCAGCAGAGAGAGAACCCGCAGAGTTCTAGTATTCTTTCCCCTTGAAACTTTCCTGAGGGATAAAAGGCTCTCTGTACAGCCAGGAATAGACTTCTCAATTGGACCAGGAACTAGCTTACACCTTTACCACCAAACGCTTCACTAAACTCTGAAAGCCAATAGAGGATGACATTTATATCATTCACTCACAAATGTGACAAACTAATATGAAAATGAACACATTTCTTAATACATTTTTAATGCACAACTTTTCAGTATTTAATGATATGTTTGTGCAATGATTATACAGTACGTTTGTGCAATGATGATTATACGTTTGTGCAATGTCGCATTACCGACAATGCTGTTTGATAGATTCAATACAGCAGATAAAGATATCGCACAGTGTTGAGTGACTTGTCACCGATCTCTCAGGCCTTGTTGTAGTTTCTGTGAAGAGGTCAGTGGTATTCCAACGGGGACACACACCACTCTTAGCAACCACCACATTAAACGTAATGGAGAGGTGGAATCACTGAATTTGGTCAGTATGAAAACTTGGTGGAAAAATGTAATTGAGACCTTAAGACAAGCTTGTATTTACTAACCTCGTCAGTTCTTGGGAATACAAAGGTTTTTTATGTCTGGTGGACGGTATGCTTTATGCCTCAGAGGCCTAAAACAGACAGTGGCCGTCATCCAGAGAGCGAGGAATAATGGGTCGTCTTTGTGCGGTTGAAGCCAACGCACTGACCGTAAATACCACTGAATTCTTATTACTGGAGTTGTACTGGGTTGTACACACAACCAGTCAACATTATGCTCAAATTGCCCCAAATTAATTGGTAGGCTATTATAGGATTTTATGTGCTCAGTTTTATTGTCAGATAGAGCACTAAATCGACACTCATCACAATAACGCTCTGTGCAAATGGGGTTATTATAAATGTCTCTAGAATGTATGTACACTGCTAGATCGCAAATAGTCAAGACTGTGTATGAAGTCTTGGCCCGTGCTTTGTTTTCTGTTGTGCACTCTTCTGACACATAACAGTTGGAAGCCACCTACCTTCCACCCCCATAACAGAGCGTTTTTCTGTTAAGAAGGTCTGAAAAAGAGTATGTGAAGCAAATCTCTAGATCATTTCCTTGTTTTCCATGCCATATATTGAATAGGTCACAGCAGCATGCATTTAGCAGCCAGATAGCCTAATAGTTCAAACATTTTTGTAAGAATATATATTCTTCATAAGGAATAGCCTATTCGTACATTATCTTATTGCACTGTGGCAAATTTCATATTTTTTTCATATTTCATCTGTGTCTTTTACTTGGAAAACTGTAATCACAAAACAAGATCATAGTTATGTTTCCATATAAAGTATGAAGCTCTTGGTCCCTTGATGACTTTTTGGAAGCACCAGTGCATGTGATGAGCATCAGGGGGGACCGCAGAGCAACAGTCTGCTGCTTCTTTGATAAACACTTCAGTGTAGACAATGCAGCATTGTCTCAAAAGAATGAGTACAGTGTGATAGATATAAGTATGACTCAAGGGGAAATACTCTCTTCTCCAGCACTGCTCATCCCGGACTAGGGGTGAATGGCGGGAACCCGGTTACCGAGATTTACCGGGATTTACCACTCCCTTTTCCCCCGAGATAAATAACTGAGTGAAACTGGCAATTACAATCAATTATTTACATGAACAGCATATCATGAAGTGGAAGTGTTAAATGATATGCGATCTGGCTTGTCTATGGCCTCTGGATGATGAATCATCAACGCCTCAGGATGGGGACAGACAGCCCATCTCAGTATGGAGCGCACTTCACAATGCAATGTAGACCTTTCATCTCATCATGGTCATTTTTTTTCTTGTGACAGGTAGACCTACATTTGCTACAGCATAGTCTATGCTACAGTAATATAAAGACAGAATGCGTGTCTAATTTACCCATCGCCATCTGGCTTTCGGGGGTCACCTTATTTTTTTAGTTGTAAAGATGTTTGTATTTATTGCCGCAAACAGCCTATCACTTGAATATGGTTGCTTTAAATCAGTGCATGCGCGAGCACTCTCTGTCTTTCTCTCTGTCTCAACTGTCTCAACATCCAAAATAGATAATCCTGTTCTAGATTTATACAGTTGAAGTTGGAAGTTTACATACACTTAGGTTGGCAAGTCAGTTAGGACATCTACTTTGTGCATGACACAAGTAATTTTTCCAACAATTGTTTACAGACAGATTATTTCACTTATAATTCACTGTATCACAATTCCAGTGGGTCAGAAGTTTACATACACTAAGTTGACTGTGCCTTTAAACAGCTGGGAAATTCCAGGAAATGTCATGGCTTTAGAAGCTTCTGATAGGCTAATTGACATCATTTGAGTCAATTGGAGGTGTACCTGTGGATGTATTTCAAGGCCTACTTTCAAACTCGGTGCCTCTTTGCTTGACATCATGGGAAAATCAAAAGAAATCAGCTAAGACCTTTTTTGTTAAAAATTGTTAGACCTCCACAAGTTTGGTTCATCCTTGGGAGCAATTTTCAAACGCCTGAAGGTACCACGTTCCTCTGTACAAACAATAGTACGCGAGTATAAACACCATGGGACCATGCAGCCATCATACCGCTGAGGAAGGAGACGCGTTCTGTCTCCTAGAGATGAACGTACTTTGGTGCGAAAAGTGCAAATCAATCCCAGAACAGCAGCAAAGGACCCTGTGAAGATGTTGGAGGAAACGGGTACAAAAGTATCTATATCCACAGTAAAACGAGTCCTATATCGACAACCTGAAAGGCCGCTCAGCAAGGAAGAAGCCACTGCTCCAAAACCGCCATAAAAAAGCCAGACTACGGTTTGCACATGGGGACAAAGATCATACTTTTTGGAGAAATGTCCTCTGGTCTGATGAAACAAAAATAGAACTGTTTGGCCATAATGGCCATCGTTATGTTTGGAGGAAAAAGGGGGAGGCTTCTAGCCGAAGAACACCATCCAAACCGTGACGCACGGGGGTGGCAGCATCATGTTGTGGGGGTGGTTTGCTGCAGGAGGGACTGGTGCACTTCACAAAATAGATGGCATCATGAGGCAGGAAAATGATGTGGATATATTGAAGCAACATTTCAAGACATCAGTCAGGAAGTTAAAGCTTGGTCGCAAATGGGTCTTCCAAATGGACAATGACCCCAAGCATACTTCCAAAGTTGTGGCAAAATGGCTTAAGAAAAACAAGGTCAAGGTATTGGAGTGGCCATCACAAAGCCCTTACCTCAACCCTATAGAACATTTGTGGGCAGAACTGAAAATGCATGTGCGAGCAAGGAGGCCTACAAACCTGACTCAGTTACACCAGCTCTGTCAGGTGGAAGTTAAGCAATTTAAAGGAAATGCTACCAAATACTAATTGAGTGTATGTAAACTTACTGACCCGCTGGGAATGTGATGAAAGAAATAAAAGCTGAAATAAATCATTCTCTCTACTATTATTCTGACATTTCACATTCTTAAAATAAAGTGGTGATCCTAACTGACCTAAAACAGGGAATCTTTACTAGGATTAAATGTCAGGAATTGTGAAAAACTGAGTTTAAATGTATTTGGCAAAGGTGTATGTAAACTTCCAAATTCAACTGTATATAGGCCTATATATAGATGTCCTAGCTTACCTCTTTCAGGTAATACATTCAATGCAGTATTAGCCTTTGTATTTAGCTAATTTAATGATGGGTTATGCATAATAAGCTTCTAACTTACAGCCGCTGTCTCTTGCGCAATATGCACACACCTGTGCTCTGGTAGCCTCTCTCCTTAAACACTCCTTAGCTCTTGGAGTCCCATGCAGGAAAAGCTAGAATAGGTTGCAGGACATTATTTTTTTTGTATTTCTTATAGCGATAGACTTTGAAGAGGGACACAAGCTCTTGTTTGCTGAATGTTAAATACAGCAGCCAATAGAACTCACGCGCAGTTTGAAAGAAGAGCGACCCGCGATGGCGGTAGGCTATAGCAGTTATTTATTTAGACTCGTAACCATTCAATCTTCGTGAAGAGACGTGAAAGCCTTCTGCATCTCATTATAGTCCTATATTATTCAAGGATGTCATTGGAATGATGAAGATAAGGACAACAAAACGTATTTTATGTAACTGTTGAAAGCGAGGAAAGAATGATGCAACAATAGAGAGAAGAGGTAGGCTAATATTAGGGGAAATATGAAAGGTGTGAATATATGCGTCAGCTTACTAATTATTCAAATAGGCCCTTTTTTCAAATTAAAATCAAATTCACTAGCCTATACGCATGTGCTGTACCTGAATCGCATGTTCTCTCCCTGCTGTTTTTAATTGAACGACGTGAGTAATTCCAGTCAATATAATACAGTACAGTAATACAGTTCACACTCAAAAGATTAGCCTACTGGAGCTTGATTAATTTATTTACCTAAGGTCTCTTATAGCTAGCAACATCTATTGGCTTTTATCATTTTCTGTTGTGCATAATGTGGAGTAGCTTACATCATATACACTATATATACAAAAGTATGTGGACACCCTTCGAATTAGTGGATTTGGCTATATCAGCCACACCCGTTGCTGACGGATGTATAAAATCGAGCACACAGCCATGCAATCTCCATAGACAAACATTGGCAGTAGATTGGCCCGTACTGAAGACCTCCGTGACTTTCAATGTGGCACCGTCATAGAATGCATATCTATATTTGCATATCTACCTCAATTACCTGGTACCCCTGCACATCGACTCGGTACTGGTACTCCGTGTCTATAGCCAAGTTATCATTATTCATTTTATATTTATTCCTCGTGTTATTACTTTTCTATTATTTCTCTAAGTAAGCATTTCACTATTGGTCTACACCTGTTGTTTATGAAGCTTGTGACGAATACAGTTTGATTCGATTTTTATGTCCTCACAGAAAGGACAAACTTGTTCCTCTCAGTGCCGTACACGTATTATTACCTACACAACATAAGCATCAGCTGACTATCTGATGGATTTAAATACCCTTAAAAAGCTCCTAATTCCACCTCCTTATCAAGCCAAAAGCAATGGATTTAAACATACACTTGGACTGGAACACATTACTTGTTGTTCTCATATCGTAATGCTTGGCAGATGTTTACCCTGTCTTGACTGTGCCAAGGTGTAGATCTTACCATGAAATGCTTACTTACAAGCCCTTAACCACCAATGCAGTTTTAATAAAATATTTGACTAAATAAAGTAACACAATAAAATAACAATAACGAGGCGATATACAGGGGGTACAGGTTAGTCTAAATAATGGAGGTAATATGTACATGTTGGAAGGAGTAAAATGACTATGCATAGATGATAAACAGTGAGTAGCAGCAGTGTAAAAAGTGCAAATAGTCCAGGTGGCCATTTGATTAATTGTTTAGGAGTCTTATGGCTTGGGGATAGAAGATGTTCAGGAGCCCTTTGGACCTAGACTTGGCGCTCTGGTACCGCTTGCCGTGCGGTAGTAGAGAGAACAGTCTATGACTTGGGTGGCTGGAGTCTTTGACCATTTTTGAGGCCTTCCTCTGACACCGCCTAGTATAGAGGACCTGGATGGCAGGAAGCTTGGCCTCAGTGATGTACTGGGCCGTATACACTACCCTCTGTAGCACCGTACGGTCGCATGCTGAGCAGTTGCCATACCAGGCGGTGATGCAAGCGGTCAGAATGTTCTCGATGGTGAGCTGTAGAACTTTGTGAGGATCTTGCCTGTACTGAGAATGTTCTACAGAAGCAAATTTGACCTCTGAAATTCGGCGTGTGGGGAAAAGTGGGGAGAGAACCAGTCAGACTAGGTTGATCTCTTCTGTGACCTGCGCTGGGTGATTTTCATGTACAGTACATGGAATTCAAGGATCACCCAGAATGTTTTCAAATTACATTGATTGACTGACTGGCTGACTAACTTACTATCAGCTGGAGTCTCAGTGGTAGTAAGAAGGAAAGAAAGTGCTATAAAAAAATTATGTGTGCGTCTCAAATGGGACCTAGCTATTCCCTTTATAGTGCACTACTTTTGACCAGGGCTATGGCCAAAAGTGGTGTACTAAAGGGAATAAGTTGCCATTTGGGATGGTCCAATGTTACTGAAGTGAAATAAGGTGATTCATAAGAGAGGGTTATTACAGTACATACTGTATATTAACGCTTAGCCAACCTGAAGTTATTAATACCCCCGAGATACTTATCAGTTGTCTAAATAAGGGTGTGAAATTTGCCAAGCAAGTTTGAAGCCTGCATAGGAACATGTTATGGGAAAATGGTTTTGTTTTGCCTAAAACAATAAAGGATACACACAGGAAGTGGGGAGTTTTCATAGAGTTGCTCTTTTTTCTTATCTCTCTCCATCCGTCCCACACAGCTCCTGGAGTATTGGCCTTTCCAGACCTTCTCTAAACAGCTTGTGTTTACTGTGAGTGACCTCTTACCAAATTACCAGCTGTAGCCCTGGCCCTGTGTTTTGTCTTTCCACAGGGATTTACCCCATTCTCTGCAACTCCACCCCCATCCTGTCACGCGAATTCCCACCCACTACTACCTCCAACCACAAGTTGTCCCCTTATCATCTGATATGGCATTTCTGTTAAATGAAGGACAAACTCAAAAGACAAAATACTATTTACAGAGGAAGTATACCAAACAATCTATTTGAGTAGACAACAACCTATTTGTTGCCCTTACACTTGGAGCATGAACTGAGTGGCACTTGATCATTGTACTGTATCAAGCACTTAGTTCTGTTATTTTAAGCGAACGAACCTGTGAAAGTGACATGTACAGTACAAAGTAGGGCAGAGGGTGCAGGAAAAGACCTGATGTTGTTAAATCTCTCTTGATCTGGCGCTCTCATTGTAAGACGTAGGAAATTTACAGGAGCTGTGATCTGGCGCTTTCATTGTAAAATGTAGGACATTTAAATGAGCCATTGTACGCTTTCTACCCAAGGTCAAACTGTAGCTTCCTGCTTTTGGTCACAAATATATTTAATAGGCAGATGGTGACCGCTTGCATATATTTTTCTAATTTAGACAACAAAATACAGCACGGGACACTTCAAGTACTCTGTAATAGACCGTAACAAGCAGCATCTGTGCCCTGCTTTTCAATGCGTTTCAGGTCATGTTTCAACCTGTATGCCATTCCTGGCATTATTAAGTATTATGGGAACTGAAAAAAAGTTGATATAGATGTCACTCTGTTTGTGAAATCTGACACCAACATACTGTAGATATTGGTGCTTTAAATATGAATATATGGTTCTGAGTTTAGCTTGCCTATTATTACATTTTCTCATATGCAAGCTTCTGGGGAGAGTAATAAGTGCTGACAGGCTCCATAATTAACACTCATTGTTACATCACCGGCCTGGGCAGCAGTGTTCATTTTGGCACTCTTTTTTTAGATTTAGTCTGGTCTTAGTCGTTTGGACCAGAATGTCATTAAATCTTAGTCACATTTTTGCCATTTGAATAATGATTAGTCTAATTATACGAAAACAGTGGGTCATTTTAGTCAACTAAATGCCCCTTTTTTTTTGTCACATCACACTTGTATTGCCTCATTTATCCTGTATTAAACACAAATCACTGAATTCCATGTGCACAAACATACATAGCCTTGTCCTACAAACATATTTTTCTGCAGACCATCTTATTCTCTTCCCAACAGCAGAAATATGACAAACATGTATACTAATATCTAAGAATTATCTGGCCATGTAAATTCCTATTTAAGCCTACATAGATATTGCACTTTACATATAAAACAAAGATTCACACAAGCGCAGAGAGAGGGAGAGACTAGCACAATATCACCAGATGCTGTTGCAAAGCATTGGCAAAATAGTATGGGTTGCACCTCCATCACTCGGTCGCGGTATTGCCATTGTTATCAAAATTCCACAGACACCGCAGCCACATTGATGTCCAAAAATAGAACGGGGGTTCATGACTTTGAACGGGAGCTAATGACTGTTTCTCCCAGGCAGTAATGTAGTCGGTCACCAAACCTCACTTCAAAATTGAGTCTCAAGTCCCCTGTGCTCGAGTCCAAGTCACCAATAGTCGAGTCACGAGTCTTTATGGCTGAAGTCCGAGTCCCAGTGCTCGAGTCCTAGTCCAAGTGCTCAAGTCTGAGTAACTGGGTCCACATTAACCAAAAATAAAGTTATTTACCCAGTCAGATATAGTGTAGTGGCAAGATGAATTTAGTCAATAAATTGTTTGCTATCCCTTTTCCTTTCTTTCTGTGTCACTAAATGCAAAATCTTCTCAAACGTTCCAGATAGAAATTCCATTAATGGAGCCAACGTTATTCCTTAATCAACATGTCAGAGAGGCATGTTTGTTCTACATCTGAACATTCCAAAACGTTGCGTCCTGCTGAATGCGCCCCAGGTTGTTAGCTAGAACTACAGTGCATTTGGAAAATATTCAGACCCATTGACCTTTTCCACATTTTGTTGCGTTACAGCCTTATTCTAAAATCAATTAAATCTTTTTTTCCCCCTTCAATCTAAACACAATACCTCAATTACAAAGCAAAAACAGATATTTAGACATTTTTGCAAATGTATAAAAAAAAATACAAAACTGAAATCACATTTACTTATGTATTACTCAGTACTTTGTTGAATCACCTTTGGCAGTGATTAAAGCCTTGAGTCTTCTTGGGTATGACGCTACAAGCTTGGCACATCTGTTTTTGGTGAGTTTCTCCCATTGTTCTCTGCAGATTCTTTCAAGCTCTGTCAGGTTGCACAACTATATTCAGATCTCTCCAGAGATGTTCGATCGGGTCCGGGCTCTGGCTGGGACACTCAAGGACATTTAGAGACTTGTCCTGAAGCCCCTGCTGCGTTGTCTTGGCTGTGTGCTTAGGGTTGTGGTCCTGTTGGAAGGTGCACCTTTACCCTATTCTGAGGTCCTGAGTTCTCTGGAGTAGGTTTCCATCAAGGATCTCTCTGTACTTTGCTCAGTTCATCTTTCTCTTGGTCCTGACTAGTCTCCCTGTCACTGAAAAACATCCCCACAGCATGATGCTGCCACCACCATGCTTCACCGTAGGGATGGTGCCAGGTTTCCTCCAGGCGTGAAGCTTGGCATTAAGGCTAAAGAGTTCAATCTTGGTTTCATCAGACCAGAGAATCTTATTTATCATAATCTGAGAGTTTTTAGGTGCCATTTGGCAAACTCAATGCGGGATTTGAATGACCAATGCACGATAGAAATTTGTAAAAATGTAGTGGCGGTATTATGGGTCATATCTTTTGAACAGTAAGGGCTAGATTCGTTTTCTCTGAGGAAAAGAGGGAGACTTGGATACTTTGGCAACATAACTTGGCTATGAAATGCAGTGGGGAAAGTGAGAGAGTTAAGCGACCCCCCCCCCCCCCCCAGCTCACCAGCTGAAGTAGGATGTGTGTGCCGGGTGTGGCGTGTCCTTCCCACTGCTGAACACGTCTGCGCTGTGCATCTGTGCTGCTAATATGAATTGTGCTTATCACTGAAAAGCTCTCAATCTCTCCAAAAACGATTGTTCAGTCCAATTAGTAGTCCGATTTTAGTCACAGTGAATTTAATCTCGTCTTGTTTTAGTGAACTGAAATAAAACATTTGCTTTTTGTTATAGTTTATTCTGGGTCTATTTAGTCAGTTATAGTCTCGTCAATTGCCACTGAAAAATAGGTGTTGGACGGATATTTTAGTCACTATTTTTGTTGATGAAATGAACACTGCTGTACAGTAGACCCAATCAGGTGGAATGCTCAGCTACCTAGTAACCACTACTGTAACTAACAACATCACTAAGATCATATCATTAAAACCTACCCATGCACACTGCATGTACTTAATCATTTCTGTTTTTCCAATGAGTTTTCTAATACTGTTTACTATTTCACATTTGACCGATTAACCAAAACCAGACAAAGGTTTGATTAAATACAAATGTGGATCAGATGTCGAAAACAAAAGAAAGTTTATTAGAATTGAGACTTGTGGATCCATCAGATCAATAATGCTAAGGTAATGCCAGTAGTTACATAATTAACCGGCCTCATCTCAACAACCCTATGCAAATGAGTACAAGTCAGAGGCTTAAAGCTTAAGTCTTGTCATCTAAGGATATGTTTATCAGACGTCATCAGAAAGCAATCATCTAGACATCATTATAAGATTAGCCTACAAGGAATCCATTCCAAACTCTTGTCTCAGCAACTACAGCACCCTAGGTGAAACATATCTGTGCAGGTGTGCATGTGATCTCATTCGTTGGCAGGCTGGTTTATGGGAGTTAGATCCACACGCACTTGCTGATGTGACTTCAGAATGAGTCACTTCAAAGAAGCAGGGCATGGTGGTAAGTGGTCTGTGTCTTTCGGATAATGAAAAGCAAATGCAAACAAATGAACACCTGATTAAGCGTCCCAGGCATGCTTTTGGACAGGCTCTATAAGGCGGACAGACAGCTAGCGGACACGGTGGTGTGAACTGGAGGATATGAGAGGAAGTTGATCAACATGCTGTGAATGTGATGGATGGCAGGGCTGTGTTGTTTCACCGCCATGCCCGCAGGTTCACGGCTGCAACGCAGTGCGCAGGGAGGTCAAGTAAAGCTGATTAGCCCTGTGCTTATTACTAGCTGTGGGGGAGCTCTCTCTCTCTCTCTCTCTGTTTGAACGGAACTGAATCTCCACCGACACACCATGCTTAAGAGCTTTCTGCGGCTGACAGACGGAGGGGGCCCACTGTGAGGCGATTTAAAATAAAGGAGACTACAGATTTTCTAATATCATGGCCTGGGCGTGGCTTTAAGGTAGACCCGGTCTACTCTGCTCCAGCCGTTTTTTATTATACCTCAGTGGCTCCAACAGGCATATCGTAGCAGAGTCTGTCTTTGAACCCAGGGGAGATGGCAGGTATTTAAGCGGGGATAACTCAACACTGAGGCCAAGAGGTAAGAAGGCGTTACTCGATAATGATTGGTGGAGAGGATCTGTTTTTAGGATGAATGTGTCATGTTCAAACATGTATCCAGCATTGGAAAAAGAGAGTACAAGGTTCACTTGAGGCACTCTAGGTCTGTCTAGATCTTCTTATAGCACCCTGTCTTACTTTTGTTGCATTGTTTATTAACGAATACACTGTTGAAGAGGAACGTAATGGGTAGATGTGCCGTCAGTCTTAGGGTATTACTACTACGATTCTTGAAAGTGCGTCTGCCTAGGTAATAATTTCTTCAAAGACACAATGTGGCCCATGTTATTTGTACTGTCATACAAGAATGTATGATACATTGGTTTGAGTGGATAGTTACTGGTTGTAGTTTGCCATTGATTCAATAGTTTTGCTGAAGTGGGGAGCGTACAGTAGAGTTTCTGTTAACCCTGCAGTGGCATGTGTGAGCCCGTACAGTAGAGACAACAATGAATGTTGTTGGTGGTTTCTTAAAATACACCGGGTGTTGTCCGGAAGAGGGCAGGGAAGCCTGTTTTGCATAGCCACTTTGTTTTGTGCTTTGTACTTCAATCCACCTTTCCCAAGGGACCTTTAGGCTACACACCAACCATTAACTGACTACAACAGTGGGAATGCTTGCTAATCTTCATGCAACAAACCTGAGTTAACGAATCCCGTGTATTTACTGACTGTAACTTCAGCTGGGCAAGACTGACTCTTGTCGGTCACAAGCATAAACAATCTGTTGTTTTTCCCATCAAGTATTAACTATTTTTCCCTCAGCGTTTCCCATTGATTATGGAAACATTTCATGGAAGAGGCTGAAAAGTTATTTCACGGGAACATTCCTATGTTCCAGCTACAATAATGCATGTTGAAATGTAAAGAATTTAGACTCTTATGGTGATGTTATTGTGCCGCCTTTTTATTGCTTCAAKACAAATATAAGAATGGCATATCAGGATATAACTTGTTTTCAAAATGATAACAATCGCTGGAGAGTGTATTTAATACAGGCCAGTAATCATACTGTACTTCACTGTGTGAGTAGTCACGAGTTGGTTGCCTGCTGCTGCCCAGTCCCTTCAGTGGATCCATTTAGAGGAGTGAGTAGCAGCCAGTTAGTAATGGCTCCTCTGTTTTGTAAATGATYCCCAAGCAAAGACTAGGAAGTAGCCTAATCATCAACGGTACAACACTATAACGTCAACTTCTGTGGAATGATTTGGAGTCACATAGTCATTACTGTTGAATTCCTATGGGCTGTGGTCTCTCTCTCTCTCTAACTCTCACATGCGCACACACACAAAGGCATCTCAGGTATTTGAAAATCGGTAGCAGTACCTGGATATTATGCCTTTTGAACTGCTGTTCTATTTGTGCATTGTCTCAGACAATAATGTAAGGAACATGCACGGGCAACAAATGCCTTTTTTCCCTTGATGCTAATCAAGCAGCAGGATAATGAAAATATAATATTCCTTATTGTGTGTTGTCTGGTTATGTTTAGTTCTTACCTTCTTTGGGTAGACTGTATGCAGACTTTCCTGCAGCTGTACAGTACCAGGTGTTAGCAGAGGGAGATTCCACTCAACATCTGTTTTCATATTTCACACTGTAAATCAATTGTTGGCCCCAGACAGACAGCAACTGATGGTTGGCAACGGTACCCTGTGAGTTCATGCCACTACTGTGTGTTATCTGATACACTGGCAACTGGCAAGTACTTAAGAATAGTAAAAGTACTTATCTACCAAGGTAACTTACTGGTAATGGATCAATGTATTGGCTGTATAACTCTATATAGAGTTGAAGTCAGAAGTTTACATACGTCTTAGCCAAATACATTTAAACTGTTTTTCACAATTCCTGACATTTAATCTGAGTAAAAATTCCCTGTCTTAGGTCAATTAGGATCCCCACTTTATATTAAGAATGTGACATGTCAGAATAATAGTAGAGAGAATGATTTATTTCAGCTTTTATTTCTTTCATCACATTCCCAGTGGGTCAGAAGTTTACATACACTCAATTAGTAATTGGTAGCATTGCCTTTAAATTGTTTAACTTGGGTCAAACGTTTTGGGTAGCCTTCCACAAGCTTCCCAGAATAAGTTGGGGGAATGTTGTCCCATTCCTCAGAGCTGGTGTAACTGAGTCAGGTTTGTAGGCATCCTTGCTTGCACACACTTTTTCAGTTCTGCCCACTAATTTTCTATGGGATTGAGACCAGAGGACATTTCTCCAAAAAGTATGATCTTTGTCCCCATGTGCAGTTGCAAACCGTAGTCTGGCTTTTTTATGGCAGTTTTGGAGCAGTGGCTTCTTCCGTGCAGAGCGGACTTTCAGGTTGTCGATATAGGACTTGTTTTACTTTGGATATAGATACTTTTGTACCMGTTTCCTCCAGCATCTTCACAAGGTCCTTTGCTGTTGTTCTGGGATTGATTAGCACTTTTCGCACCGAAGTACGTTCATCTCTAGGAGACAGATCGTGTCTTCTTCCTAAGCGGTATGATGGCTGCGTGGTTCCATGGTGTTTATACTTGCGTACTATTGTTTGTACAGATGAACGTGGTACCTTCAGGCATTTAGAAATTGCTCCCAAGGATGAACCAGACTTGTGGAGGTCTACAATTTTCTTTCTGAGGTCTTGGCGGATTTCTTTTGATTTTCCCATGATGTCAAGCAAAGAGACACTGAGTTTGAAGGTAGGCCTTGAAATACAACCACAGGTACACCTCCAATTGACTCAAATGATGTCAATTAGCCTATCAGAAGRTTCTAAATCCATGACATCATTTTCTGGAACTTTCCAAGCTGTTTAAAGGCATAGTCAACTTACTGTATGTAAACATCTGAGCCACTGGAATTGTGATGCAGTGAATTATAAGTGAAATAATCTGTCTGTAAACAATTGTWGGAAAAATTACTTGTCCTAATTAGATGTCCTAACCGACTTGCCAAAACTATAGTTTGTTAACAAGAAATTTGTGGAGTGGTTGAAGAACAAGTTTTAATGACTCCAACCTAAGTGTATGTAAACTTCGACTTCAACTGTACATACACATGTTCTCAGAAGTGTCTGAATATGGCTACTGAGAAAAGCAGGACTGTTTCATAAACTGAACAATATTATGTTTGTCTTTAAGCACTTTTTACTATTAATTAATGCTATATTGGCACCTGCTTTTTGTTTTCAGAGCCTATAACAGTAACACTGTTTTAACTTGTAGTTAAAATGTCTCTTAAATGTTGTTTCCTTTGTGTGGAAAGAAACMAAATCTTGACATAATTTTGGTGAGGAGATTGTGTCTCATTCCCATAATCACGTTGCCATAAAACTTTGAGACATGAAATCTGGACTTTGTAGCCTAGCCTGGTGTGGACCACTGTAGTGTCTGTGTCTCTTTTAGCTGGGGGCATCTGTTAAAACCTTTTGTCAATAGGGGGAGCTGTTAGCATTTTTTATTTTTTTACATTTCCAAATTAAACTGCCTCGTACTCAATTCTTGCTCGTACAATATGCATATTATTATTACTATTGGATAGAAAACAATCTCTAGTTTCTAAAACCGTTTGAATTATGTCTGTGGGTGAACCAGAACTCTTTCTACAGCGAAAATCATGACAGGACATGCGAAGCTCTGAAAAATAGTCTCTGATCTCGGATCAGTCTTTAAGCTCTGTGTATGCCTATTGGATAGAAATGAACTTTCGACCCCGCCTTCCCTGGATGTCAGTAACCATGCAGAAGTGATGGCGTCTCTACGTGTTTCTCAGAGTTTATAAAACGCAAAATGAGGAGATGTCCCTTCTTTTGACGCTCGCCAGGACGCAAGAGAGACTCAGAATGGCATGCTCAAAGCTCTACGTATTGATCAAATATCCGTCTGTGATTTAATTCGATATAGGTGTTAGAAACCTCATAAGAAAGTTATTTGTCAACCGATTTATATCAGTTTATGCGAGTATATCTTGCTAATTTTCGGAATTTCTTTAGTATTGCGTTTGAGATTTGGACATGTGTGTGCCGTGTAGCTATCGTTAGCTGCTGGTCCGAAGAGTTGAAGAGGTCTGTTTACAGACAAAGCAACGATTCTTTTGGACAAAGGACACTTGCCCAGAGATACTGATGGAAGCTCGTCCAAAAGTAAGAGACTATTTATGATTTGATTCCGGTATTTATGTGGAAAATGTAAACGCAGTTGTCGGCCATTTTTGAGGCAATAGTCTGGCTAGTAACTCACATGTATGTCTAGTAAGTAAATTTTAAAATCTAAATCAGCGGTTGCAATTATAACCATGCATCTTTCATTAGCTGTCCAACCTGTATTTTTTTAGTCAATCTAATCGATAAATAATCCGTTAAACATGAGTGCCTTTCAAGAGATGGCGCGCCAGAATGATGGCCATGTTTGACAGATTACATTGCATAACCACGAATTTGTTGAATGGCTAAATATGCACATTTTGAACAATAACTCTATATGCATTGTGTAATATGATGTTACAGGACTGTCATCTGGAGAATTCTGAGAAGGTTAGTGAAAAAATTTATTATTTTGGTGGCGATAACGTTTATCGCCCCTTTTGCCTTGATTCAATGCGGGGGTGATGTTAGCTCATGTGGTATGCTAATATAACGATATATGTTGTTTTCGCTGTAAAACACTTAGAAAATCTGAAAATATTGTCTGGATTCACAAGATCTGTGTCTTCAATTGCTGTAGGCTGTGTGTATTTTCAGAAATGTTTAGGGATGAGTATTTTGGTAATTGACGTCGGCTCTGTAATTATTCCGGCTGCTTCCAACGCTATTCAGATTGCAGCTGCAATGTAGAAACTGTGATTTATACCTGAAATATGCACATTTTTCAAAAAAAAACATGCTATACCATATATGTTATCAGACTGTCATCTTATGAAGTTGTTTCTTGTTAGTTGGTATATATATCTTTATTTAGTCGAATTAGTGATAGCTACTGATGCAGGAAAAAAATGGGGGAGAAAAAAAGTTGTGTCTTTTGCTATCGTGGTTAGCTAATAGATTTACATATTGTGTCTTCCCTGTAAAACATTTTAAAAATCAGAAATGATGGCTGGATTCACAAGATCTGTATCTTTCATCTGGTGTCTTGGACTTGTGATTTAATGATATTTAGATGCTTGTATTTACTTGTGACGCTATGCTAGGCTATGCTAGTCAGCTTTTTTTACTGTGGGGGGTGCTCCCGGATCCGGGATGAGTACCAAGTAAAAGTTAACAGGATCGGACCCTTTTAATAATTATTCGCCTAAAATGACATACCCAAATCTAACTGCCTGTAACTCAGGCCCTGAAGCAAGGATATGCATATTCTTGGTACCATTTGAAAGGAAACACTTGGAAGTTTGTGGAAATGTGAAAGGAATGTAGGAAAATATAACACAATAGATCTGGTAAAAGATAATACAAAGAAAAAAACCTTCCGTTCTTTTGTATTTTTTTGTACCATCTTTGAAATGCAAGAGAAAGGTCATCATGTATTATTCCAGCCCGGCTGCAATTTAGATTTTGGCCCCTAGATGGCAGCAGTGTATGTGCACAGTTTTAGACTGATCCAATGAACTATTGTATTTCTGTTCAAAATGTTGTATCAAGACTGCCCAAATGTGCCTAATTGGTTTATTAATAACTTTAAGTTCATAACTGTGCACTCTCCTAAAACAATATCATGGTATTATTTCACTGTAATAGCTACTGTAAATTGGACAGTGCAGTTAGATTAACAAGAATGTAAGCTTTCTACCAATATCAGATATGTCTATGTCCTAGGAAATSTTCTTGTTACTTACAACCTCATCCCCCGCGGGACGGTTGAGCTAAGTTATTTCTCTTTAATCATTCAAGGGGTTGTTCAGTGGGGAGTAACACAGTCGACAAAGCTGCATAACCTGTAGCCTATGGAATTTCTTCAGAGGGCACCACTTACTCTGAAAATAGGAATTTTTGCAATTTCTTAACTTGATGGGCCCAGGCCCACTAAACCCTGACTTGATTAGTTTCTTTGGGGGAGTTCTATTTAAGTGATAATGCCCAAGAAGCCGGTGTTTGAAGGATATATTAGCACAGTTGTCTGTCCCGGGCCGGCAAACCATGTCCTCCAAACACCGCCTTCGAGGACATTATCACTATATACAAGGGGTTACCAACATATTCACATAATGGTGGACATATTTTCAGAAACATTATTTTGATGCATTTATTCATACCGTTTCGTCCTTCCACAAAATATAGTCCCGGCACACATCCAAGGTTTCTACCCAAGCCGGCTGGTCGTTCTTTCGGTTCAGTTGCAAGAGACYCGACCCAGTCGTTAAGTCTATTTGTTCTGTCGTTTGTTCTAAATGTTCCATTGCAATACTGGCTGGCAACGTTCTTATCCCTTGCTTGCTAGCTAGCCAACTACGGCTAACTTACAGTCACGTCAAACAGTGCAGCGAGAATAACAGTAGCTGCATTTGCGTTTGCTTAAGCTGTTTTCTAGTAATATTTATTTAGATACATCTACAGTGCGAAATATGAAAACAGATGTTGAGTGGAATCTCCCTCTGCTAACATCTGGTACTGTACAGCTGCAGGAGGGTCTGCATATGGTCTACCCAAAGAAGGTAAGAACTAAACATAACCAGACAACACACAATAAGGAATATTATATTTTCATTATCCTGCTGCTTGATTAGCATCAAGGGAAATGCCATCAAAAAAGGCATTTGTTGTCCGTGCATGTTCCTTACGTTATTGTCTYAGACAATGCACCAGTAGGATGCCATAGCCTAATGTCTCTAAATGTGTTAAATGTATAGATTATTTTAGTTAAGCATGATTTGCATTTCTCATACTGTAGTGTAAAGTATCCCTCTTTGAAGGACAAAGTGTGTGACCTTTTATCAAGAAATGTCTTCCTTTTAAAATACATGCATGTGTTCTTTGGCTGACTGTGTTAGCAGTTGTGGTCAGGTTGGAATTAATCTGGCTGTACAGTGATGCACATTTCCAATCCAACCTAAAGAAAAAATGGTTTAGACAAAAATGGTTTACACTCTCCCCAGGGAACCCAGTCAGTTTAATGATGATGTAATTTGGATAAATAATGTATCCAATCATTAAATTGATTGGGATTGGCTACACATTTCTGGTGACAGATGGTCAGACTTTTCTCGCCACAGAATCTTAAAGGTCCAATGCAGCCTTTTTTTTCTTAGTATCAAATAATTTCTGGGTAACAATTAAGTACCTTACTGTGATTTGTTTTCATTAAAATGGTCTTAGCAAATGGCAATTTCTCAAGCAAGAATTTTGCTAGGACTGGTCTGAGTTTTGCTAGAGTGGTCTGAGTGGGGAGGGGAAAACGGAAAATTAGTTGTTATTGGCAGAGAGGTTTGGAACTATCTTTCTTATTGGTCGATTTAACTAATTTACTACACYGTGATGTCACCATGGAAGGCCAAAACTTCATCCCACCAAAAAAGCTGTCTTCAAACAGCTCTTACACAATTTTACAGTATTATTCCAACCTCATAGTGTGGTGTGTGTGTATAAACTCAGCAYAAAAAGAAACGTCCTCTCACTGTCAACTGTGTTTATTTTCAGCAAACTTAACATGTGGAAATATTTGTATGAACATAACAAGATTCAACAACTGAGACATAAACTGAACAAGTTCCACAGACATGTGKCTAACAGAAATTGAATAATGTGTCCCTGAACAAAGGGGGGGGAGTCAAAATCAAAAGTAACAGTCAGTATCTGGTGTGGCCACCAGCTGCATTAAGTACTGCAGTGCATCTCCTCCTCATGGACTGCAGAAGATTTGACAGTTCTTGCTATGAGATGATACCCCACTCTTCCACCAAGGCACCTGCAAGTTCCCGTACATTTCTGGGTGGAATGGCCCTAGGCCTCACCCTCCGATCCAACAGGTCTCAGACGTACTCAATGGGATTGAGATCCGGGCTCTTCGCTGGACATGGCAGAACACTGACATTAATTGCCTACCGTCTGTAAGCTGTTAGTGTGTTATCGACTGTTCCACAGGTGCATGTTCATTAATTGTTTATGGTTCATTGAACAAGCATGGGAGACGGTGTTTAAAGCCTTTACAATGAAGATCTGTGAAGTTATTTGGATTTTTAAGAATTATCTTTGAAAGACAGGGTCCTGAAAAAGGGACGTTTATATAAAACACAGGAAAATCTACTTTTTGTCTGCACTGCCACATATCCTAATAATAATAATAATAATAATAATAATAATAGCTCATTCAGTGATTAGAGGGGAGATTGTGTTGGTTTTAAAAGACAACAGTAAAGCAAACAGAGACGTGGGCAGCGTTTACACAGGCAGCTCAATTTTGATTATTTTCCCACTAATTGGTCATTTGACCAATCCGATCGGCTCTTTGTGTAAAGACAGCCTTAGCTCACAATGCTCCACCTTTAATTTTCTGTTTCAAATGTGTTATCCTTGCCTATGTTGCACTGTCCTCAAGCCGAATGGATAATCAATCAATCACACTTGAGTGTCTTGTGACTTGTTTGCAAATGGAACCCAAGCTCTTTCATCTAATAGCTGCTTACTTTAAGTTGGGAAGGAATTGTTCCGTTCATGCTATTTCATGCAGTGCCATAACATAATCATGTCCGATGGAATTTCGTTTTTTGATCTATTGTGGATGGTTAAAAAKAAAATCCTGACAAATATTACCCAGAGCCCCTGCACCATATTTTTCTACCAGTTAAATGTTACCTACATATGGGTGCCATCAGGGAAACGTGTTTTTACGTCGTATTGTTTCTGACCGCAACAGGCTGATAATATAATATTAAGAGTTGAAATGATTGTGTGAGGCTCATCTTGTCCCTTTGCTTTTCCTACCGGCAGAGTGTCAACCAAAAGCAAGGCCCCGTCTCCCCCAGTATCAGTGAAGGGACTGGATGGTGCAGGCCTCTCCCAGAGACACTCTGTATCAGCATTTCCTCTGATGACCATGGACCAGAAGGAGAACCTACTTGAACAGGACCTGACTCTGGTTGTGGTTCTGCCAGGCGGAGTGGAGAAGACAGCCACTGTCCATGGCAGGTGAGACTAGGTCTTCTCAAATGGCACCCTATTCCCTACTTAGTGCCTGKGTCATTCCACCAATGTTGTATTTATTATGGATCCCCCATTAGCTGTTGCCAAGGCAGCAGCTACTCTTCCTGGGGTCCAGCAAAATTTAAGGCAGTTTATAAAATGTAAAAAACATTACAATACATTCACAGATTTCACAACACACTGTGTGCCCTCAGGCCCCTACTCCACCACTACCACATATCTACAGTACTAAATCCATGTGTGTGTATAGTGCGTATGTTATCATGTGTGTATGCATGTGTCAGTGCCTATGTTTGTGTTGATTCACAATCCCCGCTGTTCCATAAGGTATTTTTTTTTAATCAGTTCTTTTTTTTAAATCTAATTTTATGGCTTGCATCAGTTACTTGATGTGGAATAGAGTTTCATGTAGTCATGGCTCTATGTAGTACTGTGTGTCTGGACTTGGGGACCGTGTCTGTGGAGTTAAAGACTATCTGTAATGAAATAAATATAGTTTCAACAAACATTGGCCTGGGTTGAGTTTACAACAAGCACACTTGGCAGAGTGAGAGTCAGTAGCAGAGGAGTGCATAGGCCATAAGTGTTTGTGCTGGTTCAAGTAGAACCACTACTGCTAGAAGCTGCTCCTTAACACAGATCTAGGATCTTGTGGGGTATGCATGGGTGTCCAAGCTGTGTGCCAGTAGTTTAGACAGACTAATTCGTTGCCTTTTGAGTAGTGTAACTTGGTGGGAAAAAAACMGTTTTGTTTTCACCTAATGTTTACATTCTGTCACATGTTCAACTTCATAAAAACAAGTTTTCCCATCTCAATTGCCCACTAAGTGCCAAATAAAGTAACAGGGTTGACATCATCTTAAATCTGTTAGAAATCCCCTTGTGACAGGGGGATTGAAGCTTGTTGTGTGAAACAGGGAGGGGCAATTGAATGCAAGCTTCACAACGTTATTTTTGTAAAAAAATGTCCAGCCTGTCTGTCTATCGGTAACAGGGTTGACATATTATGCTCGAACCACTCAGTTTTCTGTTTTCCAACCCAAAACCCCAGAAAATAGCCCAAAAGAGTAGAACCAGCTCACCTGCTTTTACACTATGATTTGACTATTCAAATATTTTACAAGGAATAGTTCCACCATCTTAAAACAAGCTTCAGAAATTACTTTGTCAAAGAAACAAAAATAACTACGGCTTCACAATGATGGGGAAAGCTTGGAGACATGTTGGGGTTAAGTGGGTTAACATTTTAAATGAAGTCACAGAGGATGTTGCTGAATCTTGGCACTTGAGCAAGTCTTTATTCATATCAAAAATCGGATTTATTGAATTTTCCATGTGGTCTAAATTAAAGGTCACTTAATTTAGTGTAAGACTTTTATAATTGTATATTTGTGCACAATTTCTACTTAAAATCTCAAAAGTCACTAATTTTGTGGAATGACTTGCCTATGGGCCTTGGTCAAAAGAAGTGCAGTAAATAGATAAAGGAAGTGTCTCATGGTGACTAAACACCAACACACTGCTCCCAACGTTCCCTCCTTGGTAAGACCTCCAGGACATCCCATGATTCCAAGATGAAGCATGATCTAAATGCATTTTGACCAATTCTTATGCGAGTCATATATTCCAAAACAAATATTTGATTCATATTAATTTTTGGTATACGATTACACAAATCCTTCTACCATAACGTGATCTTTCCAAGGCTCTAATTGAATGTAGCATTTCTTTGAGTCAGATATTGTAGTTGGTGCAGTAAAAGCTTTGGTTTTGGTTAACAATACTTGCACCATTAAATGCACTAAAAAGTTGCATAATGTGGCTGGTTCCTTTTCACTTGCTAAGGTAGAATAATGTTATTTGTGTTTTCAGCACAGTTATTATGGTAGAACTTAGATTACGTTTTGATACAAGCCCACTGCACATACATCTCGTGAAAGTTAGTCTTATGAAGTCTGGTCTGTGGCGCTTTCATCCACACCAATTCAGCTGAGACCAAAACGCCTAATCAGACAAACATGAGATGAATATCTTACGGTCAAAAGGGCTTCGTTGTTTTTCAGAACAAGGACTTTGTGTCCTGCTATGAAACTACAGACCCACACTGTTCACTCTCCATCAAGTTTACTCAAGATATTATTATTCTAGTTTTGCAAGACTCAAACGCACTCCGTTGGTATATTTTGCCCTCTGCCCTCTCAAGCTATAATCGAGACCAACTTTAATATAAAAGGATTAAGCATCTAATTCTTCAACCTCTTTTCATTGACAGAGTACAGTGAACTAATTATGATAATAATTTAACTTTTGGCATTATATTTGCAGAAACCCTCCCAAGGCCTAGAATTTGGAAAATGCTGCATAGCCTTGCGCAGATATTGTTGCTAAAGAGTTTTCCAGACCACCAACAGTTGTGTATGAAGCAAAAACTGATGGCTCCTTATGCTACATTTTATCACTGTGAAAAAGTTGTGTGATAATGCATTACTATAATGTAGAGTGTAAAACGTATTCTGTGATGGCATCTACTTTTGTGATAGTAGTTTCTCCTTGGCATTTGCAATTTCCACACACCAACAGTTCTGTGTTTTCTCTGTGGATATAAAACACACAACCTTTTATCCTTAGCTCGGTTGATTTATTACTTCTAACTTGTGTCTCTGTTTTTCAGCAAGCCCATGATGGATTTGTTAGTGATGCTTTGTGCCAAGTACCACCTGAATCCATCAGGCTATATTATAGAGCTCGTCACCACCAACAGAAACCCAATCAAGTTCAAACCCAACACTCTGATCGGGGCCCTGGAGGCAGAGAAGGTTCTGCTCAAGCCCAAAGGAATGGAGGACAAGATTAAGAAGCCAATTCCTCAGATGCCAGAGGTACGCGTGAGAAATCTCAGTGGTAGAAATGTACTAGTTATAAAAGATTTATCTGAGAGTTGTTCCCTCAACTTGGGTATTTACTGTAATTAATAATGGCTGTATCTTGTAGTATATTTTTTCTGTGAGTATAGATCATATATATATACTCAGCAAAAAAAAGAAACGTCCTCTCACTGTCAACTGCGTTTATTTTCAGAAAAATGTACGTGTAAATATTTGTATGAACATAACAAGATTCAACAACAGACATAAACTGAACAAGTTCCACAGACATGTGACAAATGGTGGGGCGGTCAAAATCAAAAGTAACAGTCAGTATCTGGTGTGGCCACCAGCGTCATTAAGTACTGCAGTGCATCTCCTCCTCATGGACTGCAGCGGATTTGACAGTTCTTGCTGTGAGATGTTACCCCACTCTTCCACCAAGGCACCTGCAAGCCCTCACCCTCCGATCCAAATCCAACAGGTCCCAGACGTGCTCAATGGGATTGATATCCGGGCTCTTCGCTGGCCATGGCAGAACACTGACATTCCTGTCTTGCAGGAAATCACGCACAGAACGAGCAGTATGGCTGGTGTCATTGTCATGCTGGAGGGTCATGTCAGGATGAGCCTGCAGGAAGGGTAGCACATGAGGGAGGAGGAGGTCTTCCCTGTAATGCACACCGTTGAGATTGCCTGCAATGACAACAAGCTCAGTCCGATGATGCTGTGACACACCGCCCCAGACCATGACGCACCCTCCACCTCCAAATTGATCCCGCTCCAGAGTACAGGCGTGTAACGCTCAATCCTTTGACAATAAACGCGAATCTAACCATCACCCCTGGTGAGACAAAACCGCGACTCGTCAGTGAAGAGCACTTTTTGCCTGTCCTGTCTGGTCCAGCGATGGTGGGTTTGTGCCCATAGGCGGCGTTACCGGTGATGTCTGGTGAGGACCTGCCTTACAACAGGCCTACAAGCCCTCAGTCCAGCCTCTCTCAGCCTATTGCGGACAGCCTGAGCACTGATGGAGGGAATGTGCGTTCCTGGTGTAACTTTGGCAGTTGTTGTTGCCATCCTGTACCTGTCACGCAGGTGTGATGTTCGGATGTACCGATCCTGTGCAGGTGTTGTTACACGTGGTCTGTCACTGCGAGGACGATCAGCTGTCCGTTGTCTTCCTGTAGCACTGTCTTAAGCGTCTCACAGTATAGACATTGCAATTTATTGCCCTGGCCTCATCTGCAGTCTCATGCCTCCTTGCAGCATGCCTAAGGCACGTTCACGCAGATGAGCAGGGACCTTGGGCATCTTTCTTTTGGTGTTATTCAGTCAGTAGAACCGCCTCTTTAGTGTCCTACGTTTTTATAACTGTGACCTTAATTGTCTACCGTCTGTAAGCTGTTAGTGTCTTAACCACCGTTCCAGAGGTGTATGTTCATTAATTGTTTATAGTTCATTGAACAAGCATGGGAGACAGTGTTTAAACCCTTTACAATGAAGATCTGTGAAGTTATTTGGATTTTTAAGAATTATCTTTGAAAGACAGGGTCCTGAAAAAGGGACGTTTCTTTTTTTGCTGAGTTTATATATACACACACACACACACACACACACACACACACACACACACACACACACACACACACACACAGTACCAGTCATTTGGACACCTACTCATTCAAAAATGTATTTTTACTATTTTCTACATTGTAGAATAATAGTGGAGACATCAAAACTATGAAATAACACATGGAATCATGTAGTATCCAAAAAAGTGTTAAACAAGTCAAAATATATTTAACATTTTAGATTCTTCAAAGTAGCCACTGCCTTGATGGCAGCTTTGCACACACTTGGTATTCTCTCAACCAGCTTCACCTGGAATGCTTTTCCAACAGTCTGGAAGGAGTTCCCACATATGCTGGCCCAAGCAAGTCTCTTCTTCTTATTGGTGTCCTTTTAGTAGTGGTTTCTTTGCAGCAATTCGACCATAAAGGCCTGATTCACACAGTCTCCTCTGAACAGTTGATGTTGAGATGTCTGTTACCTGAACTCTGTGAAGCATTTATTTGGGCTGCAATTTCAGAGGTGCAGTTAACTCTAATGAACTTGTCCTCTGCAACAGAGGTAACTCTGCGTCTTCCTATCATGTGGCGGTCCTCATGAGAGCCAGTTTCATCATATCGCTTGATGGTTTTTGCAACTGCGACTGCAGTTCATGAAATTTTCCGCATTGACTGACCTTCATGTCTTAAAATAATGATGGACTGTCATCTCTTTGCTTATTTGAGCTGTTCTTTCTATAATATGGACTTGGTCTTTTACCAAATAGAGTTATATTTTATATACCACCCCTACCTTGTCACAACACAACTGATTGGCTCAAACAAATTAAGAAGGGTTGAAATTCCACTATTTAACTTTTAACAAGGCATACCTGTTAATTGAAATGCATTCCAGGTGACTACCTCCATGAAGGTGGTTGAGAGAATGCCAAGAGTGTGCAAAGCTGTCATCAAGGCAAAGGGTGGCTACTTTGAAGAATCTCAAATATAAAATATATTTTGATTTGTTTAACACTGTTTTGGTTACTACATGATTCCATATGTGTTATTTCATAATTTCGATGTCTTCACTATTATTCTGCAATGTAGAAAATATTTAGGTGTGTTCAAACTTTTGACTGGTACTATATATATATATATATATATGACTTTTTCAAACAGTCTAATAATCACATTTATTTGATTCTCCAGGCAACCGTCCGTCTGGTAATAAACTATAAAAAGACCCAGAAGACTATACTAAGAGTCAGCCCTCGAGTCCCCCTTGAAGACCTCTTACCATCTATTTGTGACAAATGTGAATTTGACCGACAGAGCACATTTTTATTGAGAGATGCCCAATCTGAGGATCCTTTGGATTTGACCTGTTCTCTCAATGATTTTGCAATAAGGGAGGTTTATGCAACGGACACAAAAGGTAAGGGCTTCTCTGATAAAAACAACAGCCTTCAACGTTCATTAATCTGAATAATTACCAATTCTGAACTAATCTCGGCACCCAGAACCAAATCTTGTTGTCTGCCAACAAGATACTTATTCTGTATGAACACTATTCACCATTCATTCATTTTACAACTACGTAGGTATACTCATGTAAATGCTGCATTTACTACCACATATCATTTCCATCTTCTCTTTCACAGCTATGTACTCAGAGGACGTACCTGCCTCTCCTACCCCTACTACCCCAACTCATCTAGGTAATGCAACTCAATTGTATTATGTTTTTACATGTTTTTTTTTTAACCTTATTTTAATTTACTACTGACATTATGCATTTGAAGTCAAGATCATCAAATCTTTGTCAGGGATTTCAGAAATGTCTTCAATAAGATCTATATATTCCTGACAGATACCATTCCACCCAGTAAAGATAAAATGCAGAAGGAGAAAGAAAACAAGGGATTGTTCAGTTTATTCAGGWGGAGTAAGAAGAAACCTGAGCAGGTGTGTTCTTTATCTGTTCACATGCAATCACCAACATTTCTCAGCTCAGTCATTTGCAAGTCAATTTTGGCTGATTAGGAGGATTTGAAAGGGTATGTGTTGGGGAGGGGGGAATATTGTCACAGTCATGTGATTGGCCAGTTTTCTCTTTGCTTACTGCAGAGAACAGGCCCCTGATCAGGATCTGATTGGATGTTTGTTTGCTCTTTAAAGGGAATGACTGCCAGTGCCCCGGCGTCCCCAGTCTTTCCCAGCAAGCCTCGACCTCTTAGCATGAGTTCGCTCAGTGCCCACTCCTCCACATTCAACTGCAACTCCATGGCTTCTGACATGCCAAAGAAGAGACGGGCTCCCCTGCCCCCCATGTTGGTGTCCCAGAGATGCCCCTCTAACCTCAGCCATCGCCAGAGGTCCATCTCCGACTCAGAGCCCGAAGCCCAAAAGGACAGTGACCAGGTGAGTGGTTCTAACCTGACTAGATCTGTGTTCTTTGTTAATGCCAGGTCTGTCGGTAAAATACTGAGTCTGAATTTCCTCAAAATTAGGACTTTATGTCCAGAGCTCTTGATGAATTTGAATGATTATTTTGTCCCTTCTGTTGTGGAGATGGCTGGTCTGAGTCGCAGCACGGAGTCTTCCCTGAAGAGGACGAAGCGCAAGGCTCCTCTACCCCCTGCATCTCCCAGTGTGGTTGTCCATGATGCAGCTTCTCTAGATGGAGGTATGAAAGTTTTTAAATGGATTTAATCCTGCAGTATTGAATTGGCTTGTGCTCAACCTCCTGTATATAGGTTTCAACGTTTTCAGATACAATTTTTTACATGAGGAGGTCACTTGAGTCTATAGCAGGGATCATCAACTAGATTCATCCTCTCAAGAAAAAATCTTGAGTGGATGGTCAGGGGCCCGGAACATAATTACAAATCATTTGTGGAATGCAAATTGACTGCAAGAAGCCCAAACAGATATAATATTTGACTAAAACATATAATTTCAAAACTTGCTTGCATTTGGATACAATCACATACATCTATCTATTATGCATGGGAATACTTTGGAAATTAAAATCACTTGGAACTCATTTGCTGGTGTTCTTACAGTCTTTTATATCCAACAATCCATTCCTTTTTTTTTTTTTTTTTTGGGCTCAGAAAACATGGGGGGCCAGATGGAGAACCCTGGTCTATAGGCTCTTTCAACTGTAATTTAGTACACATTCTTCTCCTGGTTCGTGAGACATTGCTATTATTGCATTTCTGGACAATTTGGCAGAGATTTGGACAATTGTACTTTGGTCTCTAAAGTCAACCATTGATAGTAGTAAGACCAATGGTTGGTCAGTGGAAGTTGCACTCATTTTATTTGGCTCTGATGCCTCCTAGTGGTCGAGACACATTGAGTTAGTTACTGCTTCTGTTCTCGTGATTGAATTTCATTCACAATGAACACCTAGCTACAGTTGTGACTACAGTACTTTACCATTTTATTAGATCTTAATAATAAATATGATGGTAAACATAGTTGTGTTTTTAGTGCCATATCTTTGTTTGCTTATTCTGAAGTTTAATTGTATGCTTGGTAGCTACAAGTCTGAGGGATAAGGTCAACACTGTTGTGATCCAATGGGACATGTACTGTGATATAGTCATTGCATTCTTATGTTTCTTCATATTAAGAGTAAAGACCATGTTCTATAAGTACTTCCTCTCTCTAAACTTGCAGCCTGCAGGTCACCAGAGGAGGGTGTCTGACAGAGTCTGTGCTGCTGCATCTTCCTCCTGTCACTACCCGCTCTGCCCTCTGCTGCATCTTCCACTGTCACTACCGCCCTCTGGCCTCTGCCTTGGCTACCTTCCACTGTCACTACCCGCTCTGCCCTCTGCTGCATCTTCCTCCTGTCACTACCCGCTCTGCCCTCTGCTGCCTCTTTCAGCTCCTCCTCAAGCATGTCCACTTCTCTCTGCGCTGACCTGTTGCTTTTCCTCATGTTTTCTGTCTGTTAGATTAACATGTTCTATTCTGTTTTTCTTYCTGCATGTTTACACCTTCCTGCATGAGTTTTCATTGGCTTATCTTTCAGTGTACTTCAATATAATCAAATAAAGACTATCTGCTATTGATTGAATACCGGCCTTTGGTTATATTTGTTACTGACTAGCTTAGGTTGGATTGTATGTTTTCTGTGAGAGAGGGGTGATCTTTAATGAGCTATCATGACAGTAAGTACATTCTAATCTAACCTGATAATTAAATCTACAGACATACACTCCCAGTCGTTCACCTACAGTAGTAKAGTGCCTTGCAAAAGTATTCATCCCCTTGGCGTMTTTCCTATTTTGTTGCATTACAACCTGTAATTTAAATGTATTTTTATTTGGATTTCATGTAATGGACATACACAAAATAGTCCAAATTGGTGAAGTGAAATTTAAAAAATTACACTAAATAAAAATGGAAAAGTGGTGTGTGCATATGTATTCACTCCCTTTGCTATGAAGTCCATGAATAAGATCTGGTGCAACCAATTACCTTCAGAAGTCACATAATTTGTTAGATTGCACACAGGTGGACTTTATTTAAGTGTCACATGATCTGTCACATGATCTCAGTATATATATATATATACACACCTGTTCTGTAAGTCCCCAGAATCTACAACACCACTATGAAGACCAAGGAGCTCGCCAAACAGGTCAGGGACAAAGTTGTGGAGAAGTACAGATCAGGGTTGGGTAATAAAAAATATCCAAAACTTTAAACATCCAGGGAGTACCATTAAATCCATTATTTAAATAAATGGAAAGAATATTGCACCACAACAAACCTGCCAAGAGCGGGCCGCCCACCAAAACTCACGGACCAGGCAAGGAGTGCATTAATCAGAGGCAACAAAAACCTTCTAGGCAGAGTTCCTCTGTCCAGTGTCTGTTCTTTTTCCCATCTTAATCTTTTCTTTTTATTGGCCAGTCTGAGATATGGCTTTTTCTTTGCAACTCTGCCTAGAAGGCCAGCATCCTGGAATCGCCTCTTCACTGATGACGCTGAGACTGGTGTTTTGCGGGTACTATTTAATGAAGCTGCCAGTTGAGGACTTGTGAGGTGTCTGTTTCTCAAACTAGACACTCTAATGTAATTGTCCTATTGCTCAGTTGTGCACCGGGGCAACCCACTCCTCTTTCTATTCTGGTTAGCGCCAGCTTGCGTTGTTCTGTGAAGGGAGTAGTACACAGCGTAGTACGAGATCTTCAGTTTCTTGGCGATAGCATTCATTTCTCAGAACAAGAATAGACTGATGAGTTTCAGAAGGAAGGGCTTTGTTTCTGGCCATTTTGAGCCTGTAATCAAACCCACAAATGCTGATGTTCCAGATACTCAACTAGTCTGAAGAAGGCCTGTTTCAGTGCTTCTTTAGAACAACAGTTTTCAGCTGTGCTAACATAATTGCAAAAGGGTTTTCCAATTAATAATTAGCCTTTTTAAAATGATAAACTTGGATTAGCTAACACAATGTGCCATTGGAACACAGGAGTGATGGTTGCTGATAATGGGCCTCTGTACGCCTATGTAGATATTCCATAAAACATCAGCTGTTTCCAGCTACAATAGTCATTTACAACATTAAGAATGTRTACACTGTACTTCTGATCAATTTGATGTTATTTTAATGGACAAAAAAATMWGCTTTTCTTTCAAAAACAAGGACAGTTCTAGGTGACCCCAAACTTTTGAACAGTAGTGTAGGTTKTATACACACAGCCCAMAGAGACTTWGTGTAGGATCTATCCATCTAGGCATCTTTTTTTTCTGCTTCTTTGCTACTTGTTTGTGTTCTGTTCCTGTCTTTTGTAATATCTTTCATGTTGTCAGACTTATTTTTTTTTTATTTAACCTGGCAAGTCAGTTAAGAACAAATTTTTATTTACAATGACAGCCTAAGTGAGTGTATTTCATAGAAACGTCAMTTGTAAGTTCAGTATTTGAATACCACACTAGCCATTCATCCCAGATTGTATGAATAAAAGTGTCCTCATAAAGATTTGACTTCTCCATGCTTGTATTGCTCCATTTTCTATCTGCCCTCCCTCCCTCGCTGGCTTCACATAATCAACTTCACAGAGAAAGATCAGACCTGGATGTCTCTCTCTGTGTCCCTCCCTGACGTCCCACGGCTGTTCACTTCAGTTAGACATCACAGACTGCACAGTGAGGAGTCCCAGTTTTGTATAACCAGCCTGCTGAATATTCCTTCTGCTCTCTATTCCTCTGTGACGGCCTTGAAATGCAGAGTGAAGAACTAGAGGGGAATATGAGATGCTACATGTCTTCATTAAGCCCAGTTAACTTGTCTGAAATTTCCCTAACACACAAATGTTATATCTGCAGTTGTGTGACTGTGAAAGTGATGTTAGTAATACTAAATCATCTTTCTATCAGTTTTTATAATATGCTGCTTCATTCTGAAGTAAAGGAGTACTTATTTTCTTATTAGCCGAATTAACTTATTCTCTAAATGAGTCTCGTTTAAATTGAACGTCTGACATTCTCATCCCCATCACAACACACATTACTCATCACACTGCAGTTCTTCATCCCAACTTAGATGAGACATTGCAGATTTTATCTCAATTTTACGATTCTTGATAATTGAAAATGTCCTCTGCAATCTTCTCCATCCTGTTGTGCTGCAGGTGTCCAACTTCCTAATACACTGGAAGAGATCATGGAGCAGGAGGAGACAACTGCCTCCGTGGTCTTCGACTCTATGAGTGATGTCCAGGAGGACGACAGAAGCCTCAACCTGTCAACAGCAGACATCTCCGTGGACGCTGAGAAAACAGAGGCCCTCTCTCCACCGCTGGAGGCCCCAGACACACCATATGCTGAGATGGAGACCTCTTCACCACCCGAGAGCGAGGGCCCAGCAGGGGAAGATCAGGCTTGTGATCTGTCCTCAGATGGCAAGTACGAACTCTAGCAGAGAGTCCTAAGCTTTCCAAAAGGGCTCTTCTGCTGTCCTCATAGGAGAACCCGTTTTGGTTCCAGGTAGAACCCTTTTTGGGTTCCAGGTACTGCAGAACCTTTTTGGGTTCCACGTACTGTAAAACCTTTTTGGGTTCCAGGTAGAATTCTACCTGGAATCAAAAAGGGTTCTTCAAAGGGTTATCCTATGGGGACAGCCAAAGAACCCTTTAGGTTCTAGATAGCACCTTTTTTTCTAAGAGTGTGCAGTATGAATTAAGTAGTTTCTCTTTGACTTGGGTTTTTGCATTGCTTTTCATAACTTCTGTTTTTGACAGACTAGTGCACAGCATGGTGAACAACACTGAGCACACGGATCCCATGCTGATTGCTGAGATGGACACATCTGAAGCTGCAGATGGTATGTTTGCAAGTAGCGATGAATTAAAATATACTGAACAAAAATATAAAGAGGTCCTGGGCTGGCGTGGTTACACGTGGTCTGCGGTTGTGAGGCCGGTTGGACGTACTGCCAAATTCTCTAAAACCACATTGGAGGCAGCTTATGGTGTAGAAATGAACTTTCAATTCTCTGGCAACAGCTCTGGTGGACATTCCTGCAGTCAGCATGCCAATTGCATGCTACCTCAAAACCTGAAGCATCTGTGGCATTGTGTTGTGTGACAAACTGCACATTTTTGGAGTGGCCTTTTGTTGTCCCCAGCACAAGGTGCACCTGTGTAATGATCATGCTGTTTAATCAGCTTCTTGATATGCCACWCCTGTCATGTGGATGGATTATCTTGAAAATGATAAATGCTCGCCAATCGGGATGTAAACAAATTTGTGCACAACATTTGAGKGCAATAAGCTTTCTGTGCATTATGGAACATGTCTGGGATTTTTMWATTTCAGCTCATGAAACATGGGACCAACACTTTACATGTTGTGTTTATATTTTTTTKCAATGTACATTAATGTGTTAACTATGGATGAAATGCTAAAGCTTTAGTAGAAATGTTGGCAAGATCATTGTCTACTTTGTACTAAATCGTGTTTTTTATGTTCTCCAGAAAGCCCTCCTTGCCAAGTTGAGGAAATAGGTGGTCAGACAGACTTGCCATGTAAAGATTACACAACACAAGATGGGGTCAAAGGTGAATGTAGTACTGAGAGCTCTCTTACTATCAGCCCACCAGCAGCCCAGCCTATGACACAGAGTACAGGAACACAGGCCTCAGATCAGCTGGACACTGACCCCTCCTATCGTGAACGGCCAGTGGCCACAAGCACCCCCTGTCCCCCTGCTGAGGATGCCCAGGTCCAGACCGATCTCACACCGCCATGTCCTGTGTCACCACCCCGACAACAGGAAGTGCCTCCCCCTTCTAAAGCTTCTACCTCTGGAACGGTGGGGCTGAAGAAGGACATGGCCACATCTACAGAGGAGCTGCTGATCCCTGCTGACCCCATCACACCTGCCTTATCTCCTGCCTCAGCAGCCCCTCAGTACCAAACGTCCACTCAAAGTGGCCCGGCCCCTCCGAAGCCATCCAATGAGCTGACCAGGGACTACATCCCCAAGGTGGGGATGACTACGTACACTATCGTGCCTCACAAGACTTTGGAGAAACTGAGAAACTTTGAGCTGGAGCCGATGTTGGAATCCCCCAACGTGGCTCTCGAGAAGGAAGTAGGTTCACTTGAACTCAAAGACCGCACTATACAGGCTGAGCAGTTACAGGTCACAGCAGAACAGACCGAGCTGCAGCCTATTGTACCTAGGGAAGACTCCCAATCTCAGCAAGTCAACAGCACCACTACTACTACTACTACTACTAGTAGTAGTAAGAGCACTGTAAATGGCAATGTGGTTGAGCCTATTCACTCCCCCTCAACACCAACAAGAATACTTCCTGCAGGAGATGACAAGATTCCATCCCCCTCTAGTGGGGGAGACCAAGCAGGCTTAATAACAGAGGTCACGGAGATGAAAATTCCACCCGCAACTAAACCCAAGCCTGGCTCTTTCCGCTTGCCACAGCACAAAAGAACACCTGGGTATTATGTAACCTCGGCGGCAGTGAAAAGTTTGAATGCCAGTCCTGGCGCTGGCCAGAGGGAGGCTCCAGGCTGTCTAGTGGCAGCAGCAGCAGCCCAGGCCCTGCAGCTAGTGGAGGAGGACAGATTCCCTCCTCCGGTGCAGTGGGACGAGGAGACATCAGAGGGCGCTGATGTAGTTGACATGGAGCCGAGTGTGCCATCTCCACGGCCCAGTTTTGTCAGGGTGCCCCCATCCCCAGGGCTGAGCCTGGAGAAGCTGAGGAGTTTTGCTGCTCCCAAACCCTACTCTCCTACGACCCCGTCCCGTTTTGCCCAGGCTGTCTCCTCGGCGGTCAAAAGGTCCCAGTCCTTATCCACTGACTCCACCTCACCCTCTCCTCGCTTGCCACCATTCTACCCAATCACAAGCCGCTTTTTAGTCAATGATCCTAAAGGACCATGTAGGGCTATGGTGAGTTGTTGCGGATGTTTTGTGTTATGTGCTTTCTCCATATGAGACTCTGTATTTTCAATATTAGAACATACAGTAGGAATCTGGATATTTATATTCACAGTTCTCTAGACTCTGAAATGACATAAAACCCAAAGAGTTGCTTTTCCCACAAAAGGTTAGGCTTAAATGTTAATTTCTTTGATACTTGTTGTAAAGTTCAAAGCATATGCCTACTTAAAAAAATTATTTGCAGCAGAATCTGTTTCTAGCCGATTAAAAGTGATCGATGTTTCATTGTCAGTGCTATCTCTTTAACCATTAGACTACTCTCAGATGAAGTCTCCAGTCTGCTGTTTTCCCATGTCCTTTAGGGTCAGCTTTGAGACTGTTGAATAACACAGGAAATGGGAGATGTACTCCTCTCTGAGAATGTATATACAATTTTCTCGCAATGAAATTGGAACAGTCTACCATAAGCGTTTGTTCCGAGTTTGTGGCCTGGTAAACAATCCTAGCTGCGTATCCTACCTCTTAGTACTGTACATTGACCTGTGACACGGTCGCCTCCCTAAGAGACTGGGCCAGTGTGCCTGCGTGTCATTGATGTGCTGGTCCCTGTGATCCAGTGGGGAACACTTTTTATCTCCTTGTTAATAGTCTGAGCACACGTCTTTTACCATYTTTATTCCTGAAGGACTCTCTGTACTAGGCCTATACTCGTGTTGTACAGGTGTCTTTCCAGTTTCCTCAGTTGACTGGCACTCTCAGTCCTGAGTCTTGAATGATGGTGTGCATTGTGTCTTCTCTGCTGAGCATAGAGAAGTGACAATGGAGAGGGGGAGGAGAACAAAAGCTTGGAGCTCCAGGAAAGGGGGGACCTGAGCGGTGGCCCAGCCAGTGACATGACTGTTCAGATGGCAGGCCAGAGTGACCCTGAGCAGTGGCTCGGTGTGTGTGTGGAGAGGAGCTGAGAAGTAATGGATCAACGGAGACATCTACGGTAAGCACTAGACTGTACAATAACATGGTGGTACAGCACAATGTCAAGTGGGGCTGCGACAGTGTTACATTCATGTAGTCCGAGTGCCTATATAATGTATGTATAATTACGTTGAGTTAGGTTTCAAGTTCCCTCTTTTGTCTTTTTAGGAGCCTGATGTCCTGCCCTGGAGTCTGTTCGAACATGAGCTGAGGAAAGAGGAATATAAACGTTGTTTGATTCGTTTTTTACGACCTCTGTTGCTAGTCTTAACAWCCTACAAACTGTAGAAAAGACTACTTTTCTGTTCTGTTATGACAAAAATAACTAAGTAGATTATTATTATAGTTATGAAATAATTGTTTGTATTATTATTCACGATTTCTATTTCAAATTTGATGCATATTCTACTTTTCACGTGTGTTATTTTGTCCCAAAAAAGTATATTATTAGTTTCCATACTCAGTTGTAATTATCATCGAGAAAATACAGGAGCCTATTTTAATACTGTCTTTCATTTTGAAGAGGTCAATTTGATGGACCTGAAAGTGGTACTTATAAATCCCTCAGTCCATTTTGTATTTTGTGTTACTCATTTGATTTTGATAAAGCTGTGCCCAGACATACACTGGTATGTAGAGTATTTCTCTGAACATATAATTATGTTATGAATAAAGGTTACTGTCGTGTATATTAAAGTATTATATTGACAATCCATGAGTGTTTCCCACTGAACATTTTTGAATGTAAGTTAAACACTGAATTGCAAAGAAATCCGATACAGAAAACAATGTTATTAGCAGTAAAAATGTTCAGTAATTGAAGTGCAGTTCATAGCATACAACTCACAATCCCATCACAATTAAACAGGACAAAACAACATAATGTAACATATATTAAATAGTGACACCAAAGAAACGTCCCGGATTATACGAATTGCCTTGCAGGCCAGGTTGCACACACACAAAAAAAGTAACTTGATACTTCTCTGCGTACTTGAAACTTTTTCAGGCAAGATCTCAGCGAGTCCTCTTTCAGGTAAAACGTGAGGGTTGTGCATGACGCAACGCGGGAGTAAATATCAACACCTGTCTATGGACATCGCGTGGACTAGATGAGCACGCCACACCGATCTCCAAGACAGCGATGAAGACGAGCGAGGAATCAATATGCAGTAACGTTATTTCAGCGAGTAGCAGGTAGGCTATGTTACAATAAACCGTTTTTAGGGAACACTGATGTAGGATTTGGACAGATAGCTAGCCTACTGTCTATATGATTACTTTTTTGTCCTCGACATACATTGCGTTGTTAGTCATGAGATTTCTTATGTTGACTGGATCTTATTTTCAGACTGTCAATATCTGTGGTCAGTGGCGCATGTTCCGGTGCAATATGCCAGCAAAGGTAAGACACGTGTAGTCTACATGTCTTGTCTATGTCATTGAAGTGATGTAGCCTACCCTGTTGCATCTTCAAATTTGAAAGTTATGCAAAATGATAACTAAAGCCTGTAGGGCTGTAACCCCCCATTATACATTCATAATTCAAACTATTTCCCTTTGTAATCCTTTTCATCTCATTTTGTTTTGTTTACTTTGTGGCATTATGGACATTACACATAGGCTACTATAGCGCTTTATTTCACACTTCTGTAAAATGTCAGTAGGTCGGTCTACTGTTCCGTAAAATGCATAGAAAATAACGTCACTTCAACACTTACGCTACTGCCGTCTGGCGTCAGTCGAAGGAAGTGACTGAGTCGTGGCTTGACATTGAAATCCATATTAGCTACAGCAGGTCAGCGTTTTTCGTCATGAATCTTGTTCTGGAGGCAGCTATGCAAAGTGGTCCAGCTGGCAAAGACAGTCATATTATTATTTTATTTTTTTAAACCTTAACCACATTGCTAACCCTAATGCCTAAACCCAAAATCTACAATTTGTTTTCATACATTTTTACAATATAGCCAATTTTGAATGTTTGAAAGAAGCATGATACACTTGGTGCATAGCCAGTAGGAATGAAATCATTTGGAGAGGGAAAAAAACACTTCTGCTTCCAAACCCAGGGTAGGTTAGAAATTCATTGCTGGTTATTGCCTCATGTAATATTCAGCAAGAAAGGGTGTGTATTTTTTGTAGTTGATAAGGAGACCTCTAAAATATCCACTTATCCCCTGCACTACACTCAGAGGCTAAAACCTCTTCATTCCTAGAGCTTTAGTACATACTCTGGGAGCAGGCTATGCTGTACAGATATAGCTCCTTTTGTCTACATGTTTTAAGTATTTTCTCCTAGAGTTACGAAGTGTGTTTGCTCGACGGGTGCATGTTAATGTTACATTATGCGYTATCTCTATCTTTTGTACGCCCGAGTTCATGCAGTTTAATACAAGGGCATGTGAACCTGGTATTAACTGAGAACTTTACAGATGCTAGTTTGCCTAACTGATAGATTTTGTAGAATAAAAGAATGCTAATTTAACAGCGACTGTATCGCTAAATATACTGTTTAGGTATTATTCCTTTAAAACACAGTATTTGTACTTTTTTTGCTATTCAAGTAAATTCTACATGGATTAGAAAAGTAAGATTACTACAGTATTTAAAGAAAGAATAGTTTACATTGGTTAGATTTTTTTTGCCTCATTTGGCAATTCTGTTATCCATGCAGGTCAGTAAATCTGGGATCACTGAAGCTAGCAGCCTTTTCCCTGCTTTTAGAAGTGATTTGTACAGCAATTAAATTGCTTATACACATTGCTGCTAGACTTAGGAATTCATCATTATCAGTGATTATTGTGTATTCTTCACTTTTAATTGTCACTTTTCAAGGTAATAATAATCATATACTAAGAAAATACTTTCAGGCCTTTCATTTACTAATTGGGATGTATTTTCAGAACTTCCTGCGAAACTATAACATATAACTGACTTGTTCAGTAGTAATGGTCAACTTGCCAAATCATTAGTGAGATCTAACAGATCACAGTGGTCCTGTATTTAGAGGCATGACAATACTCATGACATCATTGGTACTGAATGTCTGGTGCCAGATGTATTTTTTTTCCATTCTTCATCTGACATGACTCGGGACAGAATTCAACTGAGGTAGACACAAGCGGTGGAAAATCCATCAAAAGTCTTGGTAATGAATAATAATACATTTGGATTTGTGAGGCCCCTTTCGTTTAAAAACAGTCTCAAAGTGCTACAGTGGTGGAACGTGATATGTAAATTGCAGACAATGTGTACAGATTCTAATGATCTCGCTACCCCCCCCCCTCTCTCTCTTTGTGTCCCCAATCCTACCCTTCCACCCCCYTAGTTACTTTACTTTAATGCAGCCTACCTAGACATGACTGATTTGGAGGTAGGTAACATTATATCACATTAATATTATATTTCACATTAAATTAGACCTAACTGTAATCTGCCTGTTGCACCTAGCATTGGATTCTTCTGCGTTTAGCTTCGTCACTTCTTGAGTTGGGGCAAAACAACCAAGTTACATAAAACTGTTTTGTCACAGGGTTTTGTCTATTGTTAATCCAGCAGCATGAGGTGTTTTGGCTGCTCAGTCATGCACGTAATGGCTCATACAACATTTCTTTCCAATCAACTAAATTGTCTTGGTTTTTGTGAATCAGAGCATTTTGTTCAAACCGGGACTCCAAGGAATGATAGATTGCGGTGTWATAGCTGTCCTCTTTTCTGCGTCAACAGAGGATGAAGGATTAGAAAAGAAAGCCAGTTTGCTATTTCCATTCTGTGATGTCCCCCATTAGAGCAGCTGATGTTGTAAGTTGTGCTGTAAAGGTCAAATGAGTGAGTTGGTGTTTGATGTGTGCTGTGTTTGTAATGCTCAATTATGTTTCTACGTGACCATCTAAGAATAACTGTTTCTGCACTTTCCATAAGTGCAGTGCCCCTTGCATGTGTGGCTGGAAATAGATGTGGGGAGTATGCTGCTCCGAAGACAAAATAATTTATGATGATGATGAGGATAGTGTTTGCTCAATTACTTCCTATTCTAGCTAGAACATAGTCTAGGGGGCTAGATCATATATTGATGTCAGTCACACTGTACGAGCCCACACCTGTTCCTGGTTTTTCAGCTACAACGATAACCACACAACCTTGACGAAAGACACCTACGCTTTGTTTTGTCTTTATGAGCTTCTGTCATAAATTCTCTTTTCCTTACGAATCCAGCTGTGCCACCGTAAACACTATGTTACTGTACCTGCCCAACTCCTTTCTGTAGGAGCAGCTAACCTGCTGGAACATTGGTTGGAGCTCACCTGTACTCCCCACGTCACTCATGAACGTGAGGTGAGTGGGACTAGGATATTCAGTAAGAACAATGAACTGGGGAACGAGAAGCGCATACAACAGGTTTGTGACGACAGTACATGGCAATGTTGATCTAGCTACTCTAAACTCCTTAGCTCCAAATACATACTGATGACACGTAACTGTACTTCTTACCCTGGATGTAGGCTTGACAAGGCAGACTGTTTTCCGACAAGGTCAGTCTAGTGCTGTGGACTGTCTTCGTGTCGGATCGAGAACTGAGAGGGGATCACTTTCAGTGGGGCTGCTGAAGGCATGAGAATGCAATATGACCTCGGAGAAAGAGCACTAATATGGCTTTGTTTCAGTGCATGTATGTGCAATGAGAGGAACGACCTAGGTCACAGTTAAGGAACGCAAAACGGGTGCCGAAGCTACTGCATGATTGGCCGTTCGCTTTACATGAACTCATAAGTGCTCAACATCTCTTACTTAACCATTACTCCTCATCCATAATGCACACAGAGAATTTACCTCAGCTTTCACCAGCTATTGTCTTATTTTGGGACTGTCATGGTGGCAAGACTGGGAGAGGTGGCACTGACTACTAAAATAGCTTTGGCTCACATCTTCTACTAATGTAATTAGAAAGCATTTGCATTGACTGATAGCGGAAGAATGTGTATCAGTCCAGGGTTATTTTTGGACAGCTCATGCTGCTCGGCCTAAGTGTCCTTGTCTCGGACTTTGCCACTGGAGGACCCCCAGTTCGATTGTTTGAGTAGTCTCTCTCTCTTACGCTGTCGTTCTCTTTCTTTTTCTCTCTGTATGTGTCATCTCTCTCACACGCACACAGGCGCACACATGCACTACACTAAATCACTATTGCGCTGCTTAATGCATCTGTTGAATAAGCATGGGACTATTCACATTCACCTTTACAAAGACTTAAGCAGTTGCATGTCACTTCTGTCCTTTTTATTTGATGGTTTCCTGTTTTGTTGGTGTCATGCTTTGTCAGTGGTGCTCTCCAGAGAGGGGGGCCTTTTCATATGATGGTGTGTCTAAGTGAAAAGGTAACCTAAGCCAGGTGGAGCTGTGTTATTGTGACAGTGCTGTTAGCTCAGGCTCCTTTACACTGGGAGTGCATTACTGGAGGCTCACAGCTCCCTGTCATACAGATCTGTCTGATTTCCATTTAATTGCTAGCTGCTGCTTAAACAACTGAGGGTGCGTCCCAAATGGCACCCAAGTTCTTTTATAGTGCACTACTTTTGACCAGGGGCCATAGGGCTCTGGTCGAAAGTAGTGCACTATGTAGGGGATAGGGTGCCGTTTGGGACGGACTCTGAGAGACACAGAAGCCTCTTCAGTGTGAGCCTGTTCTGGGAATAGATGCTCAGTGTCCTTGTCAAGTAAACCCTTTAGAGCCTGTTTTGTTGTAAACCGTGAAAAGACACAATGATGATGGACATGTGACTAAACATAGATTGTACCATTTTTACTCTTTTCAGAGATTTATCTGATGGCTCTTGCGTTGACTTAAGAATCCAATAATTGAGTAATAAGAACTTTACTCAGAACAAGTGATATTCAGGTAGAGTGGGACTTTTAATGGCATTTGCCATAGATTTTGTTTTTGCAATTTAAGTAGCACTTTGAAAAGTTGCTCCTGTACAGATATTGGCCACTTTTCAGATTTGAAGCACATAACAATAATTATCACACGCAAACAGCCAAGAGCAAATTAATGTTCAATGTCTACTTACTAATAAAGTGGAAGTAGTCATCATTGGAGTAGGGCAATTCCACGGAAGCAGAATGATGCTGATACTCTTTAGAAGTATGCAAAACAAAAACCATTGATTGGAAAGTTAAACCATACAATCTATGCACAAGGACTACTTTGAACAATTTCCACATAAATTTTTACAGAAACACATGTACTTGAAGAACAGCGCAGATGTAAAGTTTGGTAACAGAATGACAGTAAAATCTCCCTCAGTTTTTTATGTGACCACTTATTCCTTATTAAGTTAAATACCTACTCCGAATTAAGATTCAAGGATGTCTGGAGAAAGAATGGGGTATCAAGCTATGATATTACACATTGAATGATATTACACATTGAATTTGGGGGGGGGGGTGGATTACCCCCCCTCAACTGTGGTTTATGACTTCTATGAATTCAATTCTATTGCAGACATTCTGTTATCGATTTGGTAACAGAATGATGTGTTTTAATAAATTATACACCAAATTGTTATCAGTAAAAACACAAACTAATTGGTAGGTGTAACTTTACTTGTTACTTTGTGGACTTTCATTATCCTCCCTCATGAGGGAGAGAAATGTGAAAATATCTTAAAGATATGTGGGGTTTTGGTAACAGAATGACAAGACACTAGGCAATATTTCTTAAACTTACAGAAGGAAAATCATTTCTGTGAAACTAAATGTTGATATTAGTTGGCAGGGGTCTTTACTTAAACATTATTGTGTTTTGAAGTATTTACAGTGCATTCGGAAGGTATTCAGACCCCTTGACCTTTCCACATTTTATTGCGTTACAACCTTATTCTAAAATTGATTCAATAATTTTCCCCCCTCATCAATCTACACACAATACCCCTATAATGACAAAGCGTCATTTTRGCAAATGTATTATTATTATTTTTTAAGGATACCTTAWTTACATAAYTATTCAGACCCTTTGCTATGAGACAAGAAATTGAGCTCAGGTGCATCCTGTTTCCATTGATCATCCTTGATGTTTCTACAACTTGAATGGAGTCCACCTGTGGTAAATTCAATTGATTGGAAAGTCACACACCTGTCTATATAAGGTCCCACAATTGACAGTGCATGTCAGAGCAAAAACCAAGCCATAAGCTCCGAGACAGGATTGTGTCAAGGCACAGATTTGGGGAAGGGTACAAAACAATGTCTGCAGCATTGAAGGTCCCCTAGAACACAATGGCCTCCATCATTTTTCAATAGAACAGGTTTGGAACCACCAAGACTCTTCCTAGAGCTGGCCGCCCGGCCAAACTGAGCAATCAGGGGAGAAGGGCCTTGTTCAGGGAGGTGACAAACCCGATGGTCACTCTGACAGAGCTCCAGAGTTCCTCTGTGGAGATGAGAGAACCTTACAGATGGACAACCATCTATGCAGCACTCTACCAATCAGGCTTGAAAAACAAGATTCTCTGGTCTGATGAAACCAAGATTGAACTCTTTGGCCTGAATGCCAAGTGTCACGTCTGGAGGAAACCTGGCACCATCCCTGCGGTGAAGCATGGTGTTGACAGCATCATGCTGGCTGTGGTGATGTTTTTCAGCAGCAGGGACTGGGAGACTAGTCAAGATCGAGGGAAAGCTGAACGGAGCAAAGTGCAGAGATCCTTCATGAAAACCTGCTCCAGAGCGCTCAGGACCTCAGATTGGGGCGAAGGTTCACCTTCCAACAGGAAAACGACCCTAAGCACACAGCCAAGACAATGCAGAAGTGTCTTCGGGACAAGTCTTTGAATGTCCTTGAGTGGTCCAGCCAGAGCCTGGACTTGAACCCGATCGAACATCTCTGGAGAGACCTGAAAATAGCTGTGCAGCGATGCTCCCCATCCAACCTTACAGAGCTTGAGAGGACATACAGAGAAGAATGGGAGAAACTCTCCAAATACAGGTGTGCCTAGCTTTTAGATCATACCCAAGAAGGCTGTAATCGCTGCCAAAGATTCTTCAACAATGTACTGAGTTTTTATTTTTTATAAATTTGCACATACAAAGCAGTTTTTGCTTTGTCATTATTGACTATTGTGTYTAGATTGAGGGGGCGAAAAAACTATTTCATCAATAAGGCTGTAATGTAACAAAATTTGAACAAAGTCAAGGGGTCTGAATAATTTCTGAATGCACTGTATAATACCTTTTTTAATACATTTTTTGTTTGACCAGCAATCAAAGCCTTTGGTTATTCCAAATTTTTATGATGTAAAATGGTAGAAAAATTTACATGTGCTTTAATTTCCCCAAAACTTGGCTTGACTTTGGTGCTAATGGGGCTTTTTACATGGAAATACCCAGTTAAAAACATTTGCTACGTTTTGTATTGACCGAAGTCATCTAGATTTCAGCAAGCTAAGTAAACTGGTACTGCGACCAGATGTTACCTTAATCACATGCAGGCAGTCATTATCTACAGTAGCCTCTCAACCCCAGCCCAGTCTCTGTTACACATTACCTTTCAGATAGATGTTATCGCATCAACCATCCCCCCACACATAATGCCTGGCTGGCTATCACAGAATGACATAGACTACCACGCCACAGCCCACCACACCACAGCTGAGTCACTCTGTCTGGGATATTCTCCACATGCATCTAGTCCAGCACAGGGCTCAGTTTAAAGTGGAGTCGGGACCTCAGTGTGAAGTCTGTGACAAAGGAACAGTTGGTCTTACAGTCTGGCAAACCTCCAGGACTCATTACAGAGATAAGTTGCATACCAACAACGAACAACCCTTTGTGGAAGTGTGCTTTGTGTGCAGGTCTGCTTTCCAGGTAGTACAAAAATAAATCGTTTAATTAAAGAAATACAAGAAGTAAAAAAAAAAGAGGGTAAATTAACAACTAAAACCAGGGGGAAAAGCCAGACAGGGAGAGAGACACATTTGTGGATTTGAATACGTCACTGTGTCAAAGCGAAGAGGGCTCATTTGGGAGTCATTGCGTTAAAAATAACTTTATTGTGGTGGATCATGTTTTGGTAGGAGGGTTCATTTTGCCCCACTGGGCCAGCCTCATGGGCAGCAGATGAGCCTTGCGGAGAAGCTTGTGTCTGCTGTGTGCTGTGATCAGACAGAGGAGCCCAGCCAGCTCTCGCTCCCGCTCTCACTTTGCTCTGCTCTGCTACTGCCCTGCACACTCTACACGCCAATCCAACAGCTCGTCTCTTTTCTCTGCTCCAGATGATGCCTTGGAAATAGCCGGCCCCCATGAGTGATATGAATAACACACTGGAAGACATACACACCTCTGGCTGCCTCGGAGAGAAAGCAGAGATTTTTGGGAGTGGGAAGGGTAATGTGAGTGGCTCTTCCAGCCCGTCCCTCATCCCTTTGCATGCTTCTTTACAACCACCAAATGCCCAGCCCTCCAAGACTGCTGTCTGCAAAGGAAATAGGTATGGTTTATTTCTCCTTTGGAATGGCTGCTGTGAATGAGTGTGATTTACTGTATTTTTTAAACTTATTTTTAGTCTGTTTTCAATGAACTGTCTAAAACACAAACCTCATAAATGTGTTAGTAATATAAATCCCAGCATTTCCTCCAAGAGCCTCAGCATATCTATCTTACTTTATACTGTAACTCACTACTTGAAGTTAATCTTTAACATATGTGATTAGTGAGCTCATACAATATGCTCTCCTACAGAGGAATAGTACACCCTTTGTGTTTGCAGCGGTAGGGCACAGAAGTCCCAGTTGAAAAATAGCTGTAGACTTTGTACCTGTAAACACTTGTGGTGAACACACAACTGTCAACGAGAGGATAGTTTTAGCCAATTTGAATAGTACACTGAAAGAACTGGACTCGAATCAAGCACCTGTTACTTTTCTGCTTGTAATTAGTAACTTAGTAACCGCTGTGTGTTTACAGAGCAGTAAGGAAATGTCAACGTGAGCCACCTTTTTTACCATTCAAGGCCTTCACTTATAAACTCTGTTTCCTATCTTCTCATGCTACTACCGGAGAATGTGGTGACGCTTTTGTCAGCCTGGTCATTCCCACACGGACATCGATTTAGATGTGAACGGATTAAACGGACACGCTTTGAGAAGTAAACAACAGAACGGCCGTCAAGGCCGCACCCTCGTACATGACACTATCAGAAATCCATATCAGATAAACAGAAGGATTATACACTGTATTTCAGTTGTGGATTCACTATGCATGAATGGGGCGACATGGGTATACAGATTGTAGCCTATACAGAATGTATAGAGAGGGTGTATCACCAAACTCTATCTTGATTAATGTCGCATTTAATGGGATTAATGCTAACTTGGAGAGAACTAGGCTCCAAAGTGCTATTTCTAAGCGGCCTCTGAGGTGGAGGGTACATTGTTATCTATTGTTTTATCAAATATCGGTTTGTCCCTCTGCTGGGTGTGTTGTCTGACTGGCTGAGAGTGTGTGGGGGGGGCAACACAGTCGCAGACACAGTGACTGGCCGTCAGCCATGTCTGTCTGGGAGGATCACCTGTTCAGTCATACTGAATCCCTTCGAATGTACAGAAGACACATTGTCCTCATCAAAGGCCCCGACAATAGAGAGGAGGTATAGAACACAAGTTGGCCATACGCAAGCTTTAGTTTGGGTATGGACTGTAAAATCTGATGTCTCAGATAGAAGCTAAGGAGATCCCTATGACTCTCTGTAGGCTCCAGACCGATAGTCCTCCAGCAATCTGATATACAGTCCCAATGACATTACCAAGGCTGCCTCTGTTTAATATACTTCTTCTTTCCCTTTCTCCAGGAAGAGTGAAGAGGGAGAGGAGACTGTGCTGACTGACCCATTTCCAAACCCTTTCCCAGAACTTATTCCCTCAACCGTCTCATCCCTTGTCTCTGATTGTTTATTACCCTGGACCAAAAGCGGCGCAACTCAAGTGAGCAGACATTTTATTCCAGTCTGCGTTCTCTGTATATTATATTATAGAAAACACCAATTCCCCCTCTTATGTTTTCCAGTTGAAAACCTCAGGCATTACATGTGATTCTAAATAGCATGGTACTGACAGAAAACAAAAAACTAGCCGCAAGACACGTGTCAATTTAAATTCACCCATAGCTCGGTCATGTTTGGCTTGCGCTAAGCATCTGATACTGCAGGGCGTGAGGACGCAGAACCAGTTGTGCAAGTATGAAAATGAGGGGTTGAGAATGCCGTGTCAGCACACTCTACAGGGAATCCACACTACGTGTGATTGTGAGATCCGGTCTTTACCTAGGTTCTGTATCAGCACTAGTGTTACAATGAACAGCACACCTGGTCTAATGGCTAATGTCAAAATGAATGCAGTACATCCGGATTAGGGTGACATTTGGGACGAAGCCATAGAAAGTTGGAGAGAGTGGTGACTGAAGGAGGTYAATGTGGGGGGAGAGGAGACCTGGCACTAGGTCAGCGTTCACTCCTTACTAGATCCCTGGCTCTGTTTTGGTTCTGCTTGATCTCATCACATGGAATTCCTGTGCTTAAATGGATAACTCTTCAGTACCTTAACTTGTCCCTATACCTATGTAATAACTGTAGTGACAACATTGTAGTTACGTATATAGAAACTGCGACGCAATTACGCGGGGAGAGTTTATCGGTATAGGTTATTTGTGTACACGCGGCTGTCTCCCGCCTAGAACGGAGAAGAGAGAATTAACGTTTAGGTTTTGGGGGTTAGGTTTCTTAATTCACCTTACAGCAGATGCATGGTTATTGTACATTACTTTAACTTAAAGTAAGATTTAAAAAATGTTTTATACTTTTTTGATAGGGGATTCGATTCAGCCTGCGCTACGGAAAACCATACAACATGGTCACACAACTGCTCTTGCTGTTCCTGGTCTACAGAAAATCATTTAAAATTATGTAATTAGTGAAGTAAAAAAAAAAAAATGAATCTAATTTTAATTTGTGTGAAAACATTAACATCTCATTGTAGGTCAGGAGCAATGTTTTTTTTTTTTATACTGCACGGATTTGATTCGATTTGTGCCAATGTTGAATCTGTACTGTATGATGTATGTGCTTTTACAGAACCCATGCTCGGTGCCATTTACTAAACTGGGAGCACATTCATTATGTTCCAAGCTAACAATTATGGTTATGCTTTAAGAAATGACTGAACGTCAAAACGGAAAGCCTGCTATATATTATCCCCAAGACTGTCAAGTCAGGCTGGCTGTGGCTCGTTCGATGACCACACCACCCATTCCCTGGAGGCGATTGGTTCCCTGCAGGTGTTAATTACATTCACTGGGTATCTCTGGCTGAGGGAGGGGAGGGGATGAGGCAAGGGGGGTTAGCCCAACTCAGGCCTCTGAGTCATGGTAAAGCCTGAAATTACAGAGCTCAGTGCTAACCAAAGAAAATCAGCAGCATTAGACCTCGCTCCTCAGCTTTTAATAATGAGTTGCTTTCAGAATGTATTTGTCATTCTCCAGTTGTCTCCGGCGCCCATGCGATTTAGAATACTTTGTGATTTGCTCAAGGGAGGTGATCAGATTGTTGTTTGTTCTTCTGTATACAGTCTGATAAGATGATTGTAGAGCTCGATTATCTTCCCAAAGAAACGAAAGTGTCAGTCTTCACTTGATACAGCAGTCTCAAATGAGCCCTTTATACCCGATCCCCTTTCCACTTGACCCAGGATTCACATTGAAAAATTAGAGTGGTTGCATTTCTCTAATGATCCCCTCGCTCTATTGTTTAAAAAAAAGTCCAAAGGATTAGCATGGATTTGGCTTTCTCTTTTGATTGTCAAGAGTGAAATACTTGGATTTCTCAGCATTGAAGAAGTATGCAGAATGACACCTTGGTGACCTCGGGCTGGAACAGTGTGGCTCCTTGTTAGCCTGTCTCAATGTGCTCCTTATGTAACACAATGATGAGAGCTGCATTCTCACCTGATTAGGCTGACAGGCTTTCACTCAGCCTTTTGAGCTGTTCCATTGTCGAGACAAAGGGAATATGTCAGACTGACCAGCTGTTTATGTGTCACAATCCCCCAGTCGCAGGGTCACGACCCATCCTCAGCAGCACTTGAGAAACCAGTGAAATCACTGCCCTAGCCCCATAAATGGGTGTGACAAGTCTGTCTATTGAATCCCCCAGGCTGTCTTTGAGGGTAGTCGGTCTCTAGGCAAAATTATTTACTCTCAACATTTTAAAGTGGGGCTGAACTTCCTGATTTAMRCTTGGTTTCAATTCTCCTCATTAGGTAATGTGACTGAGAATGAGATCTGGGTCTTGGAGGCTTTGGAGTGTGTTTGAATGGGGGAAGCGTTTGTACTCTCACTCTGCCAAAACAGTACATAGTTACAGTCAACCTTCTAGATAACTTGAAAGTCAAATCAGAGGGGTATACTATGATTTGAAGCTAGATCTATTCAGGGTTTTCTAAAGTTAGCCAGCTTCAGTTAGCTTCACATTCCAGACAGACTTCATCCGTACTACGATGGTGGATATTGCTCATCCGCTTGCTGCTAACTCCAACGGGCTTGTAACTGCGCGTGCATGTCGTACGTTGCTAGTCGAACGCCGAACTCTTCATTGAGAAAACATCAATCCATGGGGGTCGTTCGATGTCATTTCAGCAAACCATGCCACCCACCATCTGACATAGAGGACTTATATTAGTTATTGGGGTGTGATTGACGTGGGGTGTGGGGGGTCCGTGGGTGGATTTTGAAAATGTATTTGCATTCTTCATCTCTAACTCATTGTTAGAAACAAATGTGGTCCAAATCGGATGTTAGGTACTAAACTCAGCAAAAAAAGAAACGTCCTCTCACTGTCAACTGAGTTTATTTTCAGGAAACTTAACGTGTAAATATTTGTATGAACATAACAAGATTCAACAATAGACATAAACTGAACAAGTTCCACAGACATGTGACTAACAGAAATMGAATAATGTGTCCCTGAACAAAACGGGGTCAAAATCAAAAGTAACAGTCAGGATCTGGTGTGGCCACCAGCTGCATTAAGTACTGCAGTGCATCTCCTCCTCATGGACTGCAGCAGATTTGCCAGTTCTTGCTGTGAGATGTTACCCCACTCTTCCACCAAGGCACCTGCAAGTTCCCGGACATTTCTGGGGGGAATGGCCCTAGCCCTCACTCTCCAATCCAACAGGTCCCAGACGTGCTCAATGGGATTGTTATCCGGGCTCTTCGTTGGCCATGGCAGAACACTGACATTCCTGTCTTGCAGGAAATCACGCACAGAACGAGCAGTATGGCTGGTTGCGTTGTCATGCTGGAGGGTCATGTCAGGATGAGCCTGCAGGAAGGGTAGCACATGAGGGAGGAGGATGTCTTCCCTGTAATGCACAGCATTGAGATTGCCTGCAATGACAACAAGCTCAGTTCGATGATGCTGTGACACACCGCCCCAGACCATGACGGACCCTCCTCCTCCCAATCGATCCCGCCCTAGTGTACAGGTTCTCYGTGTAACGTTCATTCCTTCGACAATAAATGCGAATCCCACTATCACCCCTGGTGAGACAAAACCGCGACTCATCAGTGAAGAGCACTTTTTGCTAGTCCTGTCTGGTCCAGCGATGGTGGGTTTGTGCCCATAGGCGACGTTGTTGCCGGTGATGTCTGGTGAGGACCTGGCTTACAATAGGCCTACAAATCCTTATTCCAGCCTCTCTCAGCCTATTGCGGACAGCCTGAGCACTGATGGAAGGATTGTGCGTTCCTGGCGTAACTTGGGCAGTTGTTGTTGCCATCCTGTACCTGTCCCGCAGATGTGAAGTTCAGATGTACCGATCCTGTGCAGGTGTTGTTACACGTGGTCTGCCACTGCGAGGACGATCAGCTGTCCGTCCTGTCTCCCTGTAGCGCTGTCTTAGGCGTCTCACAGTACGGACATTGCAATTTATTGCCCTGGCCACATCTGCAGTCCTCATGCCTCCTTGCAGCATGCCTAATGCACGTTCACGCAGATGAGCAGGGAACCTGGGCATCTTTCTTTTGGTGTTTTTCAGGTTCAGTAGAAAGGCCTCRTTAGTGTCCTAAGTTTTCATAACTGTGACCTTAATTGCCTACCGTCTCCTTAACCTGTTAGTGTCTTAACTACCTTTCCACGGGTGCATGTTCATTAATTGTTTATGGTTCATTGAACAAGCATGGGAGACAGTGTTTAAACCCTTTACAATGAAGATCTGTGAAGTTATTTGGATTTTTAKGAATTATCTTTGAAAGACAGGGTCCTGAAAAAGGGACGTTTCTTTTTTTGCTGAGTTTATATTTATTGAATATTATATTAATCCTATAAATTAAAATGGCCAATTAGGGTACAATCAGCTAGATTAATTTCTCAGAGATCAAATTATATTTCAACAAAATAATGTTGCATCAATGCTAATCCTATCGTTTTCTAACAGAAACTATTTCAGAACAATCTGAGATGGTGGGTGTTTCTTGTGCTTTATGAGGTGGAATGACCCATGGGCGAGTCGGTGCCACATTTTCATTTGTGCCGAAATCAAAATGTCAGAAAAGTTATCTTGCAAATTCAGCAGGCTATGGTGTGAAATAGGCTTGTTGAAGTGTCGTTTTTCATTTATTACTTATCGTTAATGTCGTCTTTGGTGTGCTTATCAATGCACAAGCAACTTTTTTCTCACTCCTATCGATAAAATAGTTGTATTTAGTCATATACAAGTTTTACTGTGCGTGAAGTTTCTAATGCATTCTGTCATTACTAAATGTGTCATGTGATAGGTATTTTAGCATTATAATTTTTTAACACACAAACAATAACCATGTGTGTGACATGTATACTTTTGTTTCAAAGTAGATTTGTTTGACTACCAAGAAACACTCTGTGTCACCCTGATTTAGCCCACTGCAGTAAAAGGTTAATAAAATATGTAATCAGTCTTCTAACTCAAATGAAAGGGATGATGACTCAATCTTTGCGAGAGGGAAGGTACCTGATTTCATTGGTCTTCACCCCTGAGTTAACCTGCCCTGAGTTAGCCTGCCCGGGACAGATTAGTACTAAAGGGTTCTTTGCAATATAGATTTTCCTAGCTAAAAGCTGAGCCGCTATCGTAGTACTGGTTATCCCGAGTTGAACTGAGTTGACCATCAGAAAGTATTCACACCCCCTTTGACTTTTTCCAAATTTTGTTGTTACAGCCTGAATTTAAATATTCCATAATGTGAAAGTGGAATTATTTTTTTAGAATTTTATTTAAATTAATAAAAAATGAAAGCTGAAATAGTTTGAGTCAATAAGTATTCAATCCCTTTGTTATGGCTATCCTAAATAAGTTCAGGAGTAAACATTTGCTTAACAAATCACATAATAAGTTGCATGGATTCACTCTGTGTGCAATAATAGTGTTTAAAATTATTTTTGAATGACTACCTCATCTCTGTACCTCACACATACAATTATCTGTAAGGTCCTTTAGTCGAGCAGTGCATTTCAAACACAGATTCAACCACAAAGACAAAGGAGGTTTTCCAATGCCTTGCAAAGAAGGGCACCTATTGGTAGATAAGGTTAAAAGAAAAAATCTGACATTGAATATTCCTTTGAGCATGATGAAGTTATTAATTACACTTTGGATGGCGTATTACTACACCTAGTCACTACAAAGTTATAGGCGTCCTTCCTAACTCAGTTGCTGGAGGGTGGAAACCACTCAGGGATTTCAACATGAGGCCAATTGTGACTACAACTGTTAGAGTTTAATGGCTGTGATAGGAGAAAACTGAGGATGGATCCACAACATTGTAGTTAGTCCACAATACTAACCTAAATGACAGGGTGAAAAGGAGGTCTGTAGATAATACAACTATTCCAAAACATGAATCATGTTTGCAACAAGGCACTAAAGTAATACTGCAGAAAATGTGGCAATACAACATATTATTGAGTCCACTCTCCATATTTGCAAGCATATATGTGGCTGCATCATGTTACGGGTGTGCTTGTAATCGTTAAGTACTGGGGAGTTTTTCAGGATAAAAAAGAAATGGAATGGAGCTAAGCACAGGCAAAATCCTAATGGAAAACCTGGTTCAGTCTGCTTTCCACCAGACACTGGGAGATTAATTCAATATTCAGCAGGACAATAACCTAAAACACAAGGCTAAATATACACAGGAGTTGCATACCAAAACAACCTTGAATGTTCCTGAGTGGCCAAGTTACAGTTTTGACTTAAATTGGCTTGAAAATCTATGGCAAGACTTGAAAACCATCTTGTCAGAGCTTGAAGAATAAAAAAAAAAATAATGTGCAAATATTGTACAAAGTTCTTTAAGAGATTTACCAAGAAAGACTCACAGCTGTAATTGCTGCCAAGGGTGATTCTAACATGTTAACTTAGGGGTGTGAATACTTATGTAAATTACATACTTCTGTATGTAATTTTCAGTACATTTGCTACAATTTCTAAAAACATGTTTTCACTTTGTCATTATGGGGTATTGTATGTAAATGGGTGAGAGAAAATATTTAATCTATTTTGAATTCAGACTGTAACAACAAAATGTGTAACACGTCAAGGAGTATGAATACCTTTCTAACAGCAGTGTAGTATAGGGCTCTGGAAGTAGCCTAGACTAGCTAGCAAGCTAGCCAACTTCTTTCGCTAATTATCTTCAGCTGGCCGGTGTGCGGCCGTGGCAAAGTTGGTTTGCCTTTGGATACAATTGATGAGGACAATTTTTTTTTTATCCATCTACACACAATACCCCATAATGATACCCCATAATGACAAAGCGAAAAACAGGTACAAAAAAAACAGAAATACCTTATTTACATAAGTTTTTAGACCCTTTGCTATGAGACTTGAAATTGACCTCCAGTGCATCCTGTTTCTATTGGTCATCCTTGAGCAATCGGSGGAGAAGGGCAATCGGSGGAGAAGGGCAATCGGCGGAGAAGGGCAATCGGGGGAGAAGAGCAATCGGGGGAGAATGGCCTTTGTCAGGGAGGTGACCAAGAACTCGATGGTCACTCTGACAGAGCTCCAGAGTTCCTCTGTGGAGATGGGAGAACCTACCAGAAGGCCAACCATCTCTACATCAATCAGGCCTTTATGGTAGAGTGGCCAGACGGAAGCCTCTCCTCAGTAAAAGGCACATGACAGTCCGCTTGGAGTTTGTCAAAAAGGCACCTGAAGGACTCAGACCATGAGAAACAAGATTCTCTGAACTGATGAAACCTAGATTGAACATTTTGGCCTGAATGCAAAGTGTCACGTCTGGAGGAAACCAGGCACCATCCCTATGGTGAAGCATGGTGGTGGCAGCATCATGCTGTGGGGATGTTTTTCAGCGGCAGGGACTAGGAGACTAATCAAGATCTAGGGAAAGATGAACGGAGCAAAGTGCAGAGAGATCCTTTATGAAAACCTTCTCCAGAGAGCTCAGGACCTCAGACTGGGACGAAGGTTCACCTTCCAACAGGACAATGACCCTAAGCACACAGCCAAGACAATGCAGGAGTGGCTTCGGGACAAGTCTCTCATTATCCTTGAGTAGCCAAGCCAGAGCACGGACTAGAACCCGATCAAACATCTCTGGAGAGACCTGAAAATAGCTGTGCAACGACGCTCCCCATCCAACCTGACCGAGCTTGAGAGGACATGCAGAGAAGAATGGGAGAAACTCCCCAAATACAGGTGTGCCTAGCTTTTAGTGTCATACCCAAGTAGTCTCAAGGCTGTAATCGCTGCCAAATGTGCTTCAACAAAGTACTGAGTAAAGGGTCTGAATACTTATGTGAATATCATTTTTTTTATACATTTGCTAACATTTATGAAAACCTGTTTTTGCTTTGRCGTTATGGGGTATTGTGTGTAGATTGAGGAAAATAAGGCTGTAACGTAACAAAATGTGGAAAAAGTCCAGGGGTCTGAATACTTTCCCGAATGCAGTGTATATCGGTCGTTTTTGGTGGATTAAACACTGATACAAATACATCCGTAGAAAGTTCACCGATAAATCGGTCGGGCTCTACTATTGACATGTCTCGTGTACATTGTGTAAATAACTGATTGTCCCTATCTAGCCCCATAGAGATATCGATTGTCAAACCAAATTGACCATGGAATGGGAATTACGATCGGGGCYCGTGTAGCTGCTCTCCGAATGAACGATTACTTGGGTGCTGCCAGCTGAGGGCTGAAATAAACCTATCCCAAGGAAAACGTTACGCTACCCTTCATTCCGTGATATACAATTTTATCTCTCAAATCTCTGTTTTATTATCCTATTTACACTTTGTCGTGAATTATAGTGTCTATATATCAGCAGATTAATGATAAAGTCATGAATAACAAATGGGATTGCATTACTTCCCTATTTTTTTTAAAAACACATTGTCCCACAAAAAGGAGACAGTAGTGTGTTAAATTATTAAAGATATAGGGATTGGACTAGTATCGGTGGTGTGTMCAATGGTGCTAGTTGCCGTGAAAATCAGAGTACCCAGTGTGCTTGTACGTGATTGACCAGGTTTTAGTTTACTGTGATTGGACTGAATGCCCATTCGGAATTGTACGGAGGCCCTTTGCTTGACATGCCATTGTTTTAACATGGGTTTTAAAAGCTATTCCAGTCGTGAGAAAGCAGTTTGCCTGAGCTACTGTCCACCGTGCATTTGCAGTGTCATGGTGCATTTGCATAACCAAGCGGCAAGTCGTGACTGCTATGGACAAGTCGACTCTCACATCCACTTCAACCAGCACTCTCCAAGAAAAGCCCCATGCTCTGTTGTGCATCTCTAACACATGGTTGAGTTAATTTGTTATCCGTTTCTATTGTGTTTATCATTTGCCCTTGTCCATTTTTAGTTCTCGATCATATGTTGTATGGGCGGAACCAGTTTAAGTGTTAAACTATTCAAATGCTCTTCAAGCAAATTCATTCATGTTGTATAGAATATTATTCAAATACCGAATGTCTTTGGGGATGTGAAGTTGTTTAAAAATAATTGCAATTTTACATCCAGTTGTGTTATTGTGGTGTAGACACTTTCACCACTGATCATTACAATCTTCAACACTATTTGATGTTTCGGTATGTTACACACCGTGTAGTGGCTAACGCGGAATATAATATTTAATGTTGAATCGCTCTGTGCATTGAATGTGCAAAATGTTGTCACTTATAAAGAAAGAGAGTGGTACATGGGCTAACGGCAGCCAGTGATTTAAGAGGGCAGATGTGGTGATAAGGGGAGTAAGTTTGATCAGTATCGGTCCTATAGTACTCCTGCTCCCTCAGCCATATCACAGCCACTTCTGTGACTACCTTGTGAAATAGAATACTTATGCACTTTGGAGCGTGACCTCAAGTCAGATCCCATTGGCAATGCCGGGGGACATGGCTCCTACCATGTCTTTGCAGCACCAAGGGCCCTCAAAAGGCTAGCACAAAGCCCTTCAATCCATACCATGCTTGGCAAAGTGTGCAAGGTAGACCCTATGTTTGTGTGGTAGGGAACGTGGTTGTGAAGAGCGTCCTATTGGTAAATAAAACTCTTTACGTAAAGCAAATTGTTCCATCACACAGCTACTTGCGTACCTGTGTGATGTATTTTGTCATTTGTAACACCTTTATTTGTAAGGTATTGGTGGTTACATTGCAATCCAATTGTTCATTATTATAATTGCATAAAGATTTTAATAACATCCACATCATTTCATAGACATCCATAGTAGAAGGTGCATAATATTGATGTCAGCACTTCTCAGAGGCGTCATAGATGTCATACAACAAGGGCATATGTCCACATGTATTCTGGTGAGAGACTTTTAGGTGTGCAGAACTGGTAGAGTGGAAAGACACTCTGCTTGGCCCCTCACCAGACAGACAGACAGGCAGACATGCCCCCCCCCCCCCCCCCCCCCCCCCCACAGTGTTGGTGTTCAGTTCTGCCTTCTGACTCAATGAGAATGTCTGCTACCAGTCTGGCGCTATCACTGTGTCATATCACAAGGAACCTATACCTTGTGTACACATGTCTAGGTGGACGATTTATGCTCTTATGATTTCAGGTCCGGCACAGTCAAGTCAAACAGGATAGGACGATATAAGAATGACCATTGTTTTTGTGTTGTAAAATAATATTAAGAGCACATAAGAAATCATGCTGTAATATGGATGAAAATATGAATTTGAAAGAACAGTTGACTGAATGTACAGTTGAAAAGAAAGAAAGTAGGATAGCAGTGTCTCTGTTGCGATACCTCGCAATAAAGGTATTCGTGCGTAATTATTGACCTGCATTTTCTAGAGAGTTGGTTTTATTTGCAGGCAGTCATGTGGGGTCAGATACAGTTCCTCCTTCACATCCAGCCCTGCTGTGTGTGTGTGTGTGTGTGTGTGTGTGTGTGTGTGTGTGTGTGTGTAGCAGACTCAGACTCAGGCCTGCTGCTCAGCTCTGGGAGGGCCTGTGGAGGGTTCTTGTTTGAATCAAGCCCTGGTCAAGAACAGGGTGTCTGGAGCCGGCTTTGTTATGAGAGCTGCGGAGACGCCGTTATCTATCTGGCTCCATTAATTCAGATTCATTTTTGCACTCTAGGATAACTAGCAGCGTCTGCTTGTCTGTGCTCTCAAGACGATGTGCTGCGGTTCCAGATAAACAGTGAGCCTGTGAGCTTGGGAAGGACTCCTCGTCCGTTCTCATGAGAGGAAATGTATGAAATTCACTGCTGTGCTGCCTGCCTGCCTGCCTGCCAACACCCCACCCCTGTCTGGTCTGGGAGGAAGGAAGGAGTGTGCAAGGAATCCTCCCACTTCTACAATGTGTCCAGATTTAGTCTAAACTATGGTGCATGGTCTGATTCTGACCTGTTTACTGTGTTGTACATTTCACGCTCTTTCAATTAGTACATGAAGCCGGATAATGTATTGAAAATTAAACACAAGTTTTTAAAGTTTTTTTTATTGTTGAATTTATTCAAATGTATACCAATGGGGCCCTGTGTGGCTCAGTTGGTAGAGCATGGCGCTAGCAATGACAGGGTTGTGGGTTCGATTCCTACAGGAGACAAGTGCACTAACTACTGTAAGAGTCTGCTAAATGACTCAAATGTGAAATTATTTCCATTTGCCTATAGAATGTGGTTGATTAAATAATTGATCAGCCCTTTAAAATAATACAAACATTATTTTTCTAGTCTCTTTTGTTTCTCATAATATAGTCAGTGTATTATCTTCTCACTGAAGTTGCCTTCTCTGCTTGACATTTTAAGATTGATAGAGAAGTTTTGGCTCGAACGCTGAGCTTTGCCCTGCAGACAGAAATATGTAGCAGAGCCGAACTGGCCTGTGCATGTGTGGTCCGTACCTAACAATGCATTTCTGGGCACTTTTCGGCTGTGACCCATTATAGGTCCTAGCTAAATGCATTACTGGGTTTTATGAAAAGAGATCTAGCACTCTTGGATGTTCCTAGTGTCCTGTGTTCGAGGACATGTTTCTGCTGTCCTTTTAATAAGACTTAAGAAACGCTTGAACTTTTCCAGCAAAACCATAACTATTATCATCATTATCAAATTCCCCTTTTACCTCAAACTTTTAAAAAGTTTATCAGCAGTTAGCATTTGGCAGAATAGTTAAGGGAGCTCGTATAATTGTTTAGCAATGTAGGAATTAAAATGGATGTTTTGTCAGGGCCAAATTCCCTTTTCCCCTTCGAAGATTTCATTGAAGATATATTTATTTAATGTGTAACCAGGGTTGGTTAGTAATGGATGACATGTAGCGGGGATTACGTAATCCGATTACAAATATGAAGTAACTGTAATCAATCTGGATTACTTTTTCTTTTAAAAATGTGTAATTTGGATTACAGTTACATTCTTAAATACAGCTGATCACATTTGGGATTGTGTCATGTAATATTAAGTGGAAACATTCATAAAACTTTGTCAGCATTACTGACACTGTGTAACTCCTCTTTATCAGACCGTTGAGAGTGACTTTAATTATTACATCATTAACTCTAATGCATACTGTAGCAGCCTGCTCCTACTTCATAAAGACTTCTTTGTTCATCCTTACAGTAAAACAGATGTGGATAATGAATTGTGGCAATTGTGGCTGTGGGAACATCTTGGTGCAGATCTATTTTGAACCCCCCCCCAATTCACAGCCTGCCAACCACCTCCTCTCCCCCAATCCTCTCTATTTGCCTGCTGAGATTTGTTTCATGCACATGTTTTCCTTGCTGTAGTGTTGTATAGATATTAAATCAGCCATGTGCTATTATCCATTCCCTATATTTGCACTGAACCTACTATTTTTTTACGATACGAAATTCYGAGAAATGAAATATGGAAATGCGTTTCAAATGTGATTTGATGGGTAATATTGTGGACGTATTTGCAAATTACATRATTCTAAAGTTGACAACATTTCTACACCATTTGTAGTACAATGATATCATTGAACATACCAACATGATCATCTATATATTGTTACGGTAAAGAAGGAAGAGGTGTCAATGCTACTAAAGAACTGGCCATTGATTACCCTCAACGTTTTCATTTTCAGCAACAACAAAAAAAGAAACCTCATGTTGCATTTGTACCAATGGAAATGCACTCCCTGAGCTGCTAGAAATGAGCGACTACATTGCTACAGATAATACAGTACACCTATTAACCTTTGTGTACCATTTTTAATCTTGATATAAAGTATTTTTTGCTTTCTGTCTTTCTCTGACCTTCTGCATTGTGACTATAGTCCTCCTTGGAACTATTTTTATCAAGAGTTGGTTGTGGCTTGATAAAGTGGCTTTCTTTAAGAGAGAGAGAGAAGGGGAAAAAAACGTTTTAGTTTTCCAAGGACAAAGGAGGAGTTTATTGTTCAGAGATTACTTCTGTCTCTGTCTCACACACTCAGTGTGCACAATCTCACTGTAGAGATATACTGTGCAAAGTGCATTCTATAGCATACAGTAGAATCACTTTCAGTATAGGCTTCTGAATATTTAGATATTAACATTGTGATTTTGTTTGGTTTTCCTAAAATAATTGATAGAATACCAGTATTTACAATTAAGATATATGGATATATTTCACCTTAGTTGTTGTGTACTGAAGAACGAAACATGAATTTCAATACGAGAAGAGTCACCTTGCCTGCCATTACTCCACTTTGTCTTCAGAAGCGGGTAGGAAATGAGCCTGTACCTTCCTCTCTTTGCTGCCGTGTGCATGACTTCTGCTTTCTTGAACTATCCTAACTGTGTCAGTGTTAAATAGTAACATTTGGATTCAACTAAACATAGAAGTGAAAAACTGTGTGTGGGAAATCTGTTAATTCATCGACATTGCTGAACCAGTTTGACTTGGAGAAAAAAAACGTACCTCAAATCCAGATATGCGGTAGTTTCGCTTGATCCTTTGGAATGTGCTTCAGTCTTTTATATCACTTTCCTATCAGTCATCACATTTTCTTTACATTCAATTCATGTATTTGTCTTCAGTACATATTCCCCTTTATTGCTGAAGTACAGTATATGGCAGTCACTAGAGGGCCCAAGCGTCTTCTGAGGTTAGCTACAGTAGCCTCCTCTGTTGTGGGTTTTGTGTGTTACTAGCTGGCCTACATTTTGCACCAGAAGCTTCCATAGATCTAGCGGGTTTATAGTAGCACTTATTCCAAAACAATGGTTGACATTAAAACACAATTGTGTCCACGTATTTCAGAAGACACAATGAACTCAGACTGACACATGTAATGATATCACTCTAACGATGAATGAACCAAGAAGTGATTTGGAATGCAAAAACATCTGACAGCTTGAGATATGTGTCTATAATTGTCTATAAACCTGTGTGACAAAAATGACACTAGAGTGAGCCATTTCAAGGTTCTATGTGAGCCTGTTGCCTGTTGAACCACTCTTGAGAAGCACCACTGTTAAATGTGTAAAAGGTTTGCCCTAGCATTATTTATGGTCTTTCAACATATTCTTGGTTTGGTGTCCCGAGTACCGGAGYATTTATTGTTCAAATAAGTTAAGCATTAATCAGACCCATGAAATGAAAGGGTTGACATTACGTGGCAGAAACGGAACATACAGCTGCACAATGTTGAACTAAAATGCCTCAAAATAAGAGCAGTAGGGCAAAGAGGTCCTTGAGTAGCAGCTTGACCTGCTGTGTCCAGACAGACAGGGAGTTGAAYCTTGTGGAGGAGTAGCTTGTGGAGGAGTAGCCTGGTTAACTGAGCTCATCCAGTGCTTTGCCATAGTGAAGGGCACTGTGGATGTGCAGTGGATACACACTGAATCGAGCTGTGGGAGTGGAGTTCAAGGTAAAACCAGTACACACTAATTGGTAAACCGMTGTCTGCAATCTTGTCCTTGAGATAAAGAGGACTTATAGAACTGTCTATGCTTTGCTTAACGACACTATATTTAGGCCAGCGCAAATGTCTTTCCTCTCTCAATAGAAGACCATTGAGACTCAGCACATCATGTTCCTTTCTTCCCGGAGTTCTGTACATTTTGGATGTCCAACAACGCGGCCGTCGACGGTGGAAGGACGGGAGTAGAATTTGGGTTGCATATAGTACTACTTCATAGCTCGTAGCACTGCTTAGCTCTGTCATCACCATTATCGTTATCACTGTTGCCCAACTCCTATCTTATTTCCCTCAGCCCTTTCCCTGTCAGCCCCTGCACAGGGTATGTCATTGTTTTAAGTTTCCTCGGTTCCAGAACGACTGTAATTATCTGAAGTTAATCATGGGCACACTTCACATTTACTTTGGACCGAAATGCACTTTGGTATTTAGTTGCACAGTTCCAGAATCACTGTGATTGCACTCGGCACTATTTTCCACTTAAACTGAGGCATTAAGCAGTCCTTATATAGTCGAATCCTCTTTGTTGTAACATTTAGGTGTTATCTTTTGGATATAAGGAAGAGCATATGAAGGACTTAAGTCGTCATAAAGTCGGTGTAGAAAATAGCGGACTTTATCAATCGTTCTAGGGAAGGTAAAGCAACCGCAATAACTACCTGTATATTAGTASTATGACACTTTAGAGAAGTGAGTTTGGGAGTTGGAGTTGTGGTCTGTCGACATAAAAACAAGTGTAGGTCTGCACATGGAGCAGCATGGCTACCTGATGAATGCACCTCTTTGTGCTCGTTGACACAGAAAGCAGCCGTTCACAGCAGCATTTTTCTGGCCTCGGCGTTCATTTTACTCCCTGGAACAAGTGATTTATCATGGATACTGTAGCCAGTCACTTCAACCCTAGTTGAAACATCCAACATGCGATGGTCAAACCCAGATAGGAGCAGTCTTAGACTAGTGTGGGTTCAGACTGTTGACGGATTCATTAGATTGAACTAAGCACTTTATTGTTGCTGTTAGCGAGTTGTGAACTTTTGCTGTCTGTGACCTTGTATCTCCAATTAAGAGGTCCCGTGTGGCTCAGTTGGTAGAGCATGGCGCTTGCAACGCCAGGGTTGTGGGTTCATTCCCCACGGGGGGACCAGGATGAATATGTATGAACTTTCCAATTTGTAAGTCGCTCTGGATAAGWGCGTCTGCTAAATGACTTAAATGTAAATGTAAATGTAAGAGTAGTTCACCAAATGAGGACAGAACCAGAAGATTTTGTTGCGGAGTGTTGAATTTTTAAGTACCTCATCAAATATTTGTCGAACGCTCTCTAAAGGATGGTAGACATTGATATTGATGAACACAAAATGTTCTGTCAGCACAGTTAATCTATAAAGYGCTTCAATGTATTAAATGATCCTCTTGGCACCAAAATGTTAAACCTAGTGTGTAAGAGCGTTCATTCCAGTGTATTTGTGTTGAGGATAGGGCTGGCACAATTACCGTGTAACCGACAGTTATGGATGAAGACTGTCATGAAAGTAAAATAACCTCCATAACGGCATTTGTGCGGTTAAGTCAGTTTCTGCGGTAACCTGGACTCTTAACAACGCGATGAAACTTTGTCGCTCTTCGCTGAAATGAGCAAGGTGTAGAAAACGAGCCGTTGGTTGCCTAGGCTATTTCTATGGCAGCACATGCAGTCAGGAGTGGAGGAGAGGATATTTATGTTGTTATTTTTTATTTTTTATATTCTAATGTTTATAACGGTGACTGCGGGCATTTGGCTGACCAATAACCGTCATCCAAAATTGCATGACCGTCACAGCCCTAGTTGACGAACTAACGTCAACCTGTCACCTTCAGGAGTAATGCACTTAAAGCTTCATCACCCCCTGACAAACCCTGCCCTGTTACTCATGAAACATGATCTTTTTAGAGATTTGATTTGGCAAATTCTCAGGAAGTGACTTTCACAGAGGGACACAACTGGAATCGTGCCTAGATGCTATTTCCACAGCCTGATTTAGAGGCTCCTTCACACTCTTTTCATCTATTTTTCCTGTTGTCATTTCTACCACTGGAAATGCATTACACGCATTGTAATGGTGTATACAGTACAGTAAATGCACTGGGCTTTTAGATTATTACTGTCCTCCGCTTTCTAATGCGAGTGACCTAAGAGTTGCTGCAATGTACAAGATGATTACAGTGTCTCATTATCATTAGCTTGTCTGTCTGTACTGTACAGGCAACCCACCAAGGGGACATTGGCTGTTAAAGTAATCCCAGTAATGCAGTCCCTTTTGCTTTTGTTAGGTACCTACAAAGGGAAATCCTTTTTTTTGTGTGTTTTTTTTGTGTTGTAAATCTTGGCACTGACTGATTTAATCACTAGATCGTCTACTTCATTGTGGGGTGATGTCATGGCTGAAGGTTGTGATTCGCTGCGGGCTCCTTAAGGGCACTAACCCCAGCCCTGCTGGAGCACTGTGACCTCCTTTCTCTCCACAAAAGAGGGCTGGAGCGTCCTGCCCAACCGATCCGCCTTAAACCAAGACCCAAGCACACAGAGGCAGCCAGCTGATCTTTACTGTGCCTCTCTCCCTCCCCCTCTCCCCGCCCACCCCTGTCAACTTTAGACAGAGTTGACCCAACTAGCATTACATTTAACTAGCACCTTTTGTAATTGCTTTTGAGCTCATGCAGGGCTTTATGCTAAGAACTCGACTTGCCATGGTTGTGTGAATAGGGAGGGGGGAGCGAGCCTTGTGACTCTTTTCTCCTCCTCTTCCTCCTCCTCCTCCTGGGGTGTGTGGAGCAGAGCAGGCTGATCCTGGTCTCTTTTTACTTGAGGAAAAGGTGGCAGGTGATTGGGCCAGAGCCTCGGTGACATATATCTGTGGAGTCAGGAAAACGCTGTGATCAGAGGCAGCTCTTTGTAATTAGCTCAGTTCAGCTCCACTGCAGTAAAGAGAGAGAGAGAGAGAGAGAGAGAGAGAGAGGGGGCTCTGCTTTTCGCTTCCCAGCTGACACTGACTCGCTGCTCTGCTTTTTTTGTTCTGCGCTGTCTGCCTGTCTGGTGCATGTTTCCATGTTCCTCACTAAAAGCCTGGTTTACAATGCTGTGCACTCAGCCCTACATAGGCTGCAGAGTTGGCTCAAATTCACACGTTTGCTTGTCTCCCAAAAGAGGGGTAAGTTGTGATGCTAGATGGATTTGTTAGTCACTTATTTGCTGTTTTGTTGAGTTTCTTTGTGCTATTTGTAATGCAGAACTGTAACATAACTGTTGTGAATGGGAGAAAAAAAACATAATTGGAGCAATAGTACAGTACTTTGTTATGGACACATTCCCCAACTTTTGGGAGAATTTGGTGCTGTTGTGTGTGGGTTGAATGATTATGGGGTAGAATTATCATGGGCTTTGTTAATGATGGGATTTGACCTACCTCATATCTTATAAGGCTTGGAGAACATTTAGAAAATCCTATGCATTTGAAATTATGCCTCCCTCCCTACCCCTATTTCTTGCCTTGTTGGTTATTTGTAATGTTTTGATGTGCATTTGATGTATGTAAATGTTATGTATGTATATATTTAATGTATATATTTTATATCATAGAGATGTAGTTCATGTCAATGTGTTTTTTTCCCACTGCAGGTAATCAAAGTGTATAATGAGGACAATACCAGTCGAGCAGTAGAGGTTCCCACTGACATCACAGCCCGGGACATCTGCCAGTTGTTTGTCATGAAGAATCATTGCATTGACGACCACAGCTGGACTCTGTTTGAGCATCTCTCTCATCTAGGCATAGGTAAAATTTCAATGCAATACATCTTTATTTATCCCATCAGYMGCAATTAAGAAAGTCGAGTCGGTTTTCCAACTATCTAATCGACACAAAATCCTTCACATATAAAAATACAGTATACCTGATTACAGTGATTGCAGTGCCTTSCAAAAGTATTCAGACCCCTTGGATTTCTTGACATTTTATTGTGTTACAAAGTGGGATTAAAATGGATGTAYTGGTCATGTTTTGTCAACAATCTACACAAAATACTCTGTAATGTCAAGGTGGAAGTTTGTTTGTGCAACGACTAAAATATTGTCATTGCATAAGTATTTAGGCAAACCTACATTAGTTCCGGAGGAAAATGTGGCCTTAAAAAATCACATAAATTACATGGACTCACTCTGTGTGAAATAATAGGGGTTGACGTGATTTTTTTTTATGACCATCCCTTCCTCTGTCCCCCATTTATACAACATCTGTAAGGTCCCTCCGTCAAGTATTGAATTGCAAGCACAGATTCAACTACAAAGACCAGGGAGCTTTTTGAAATCCTCATAAAGGAGGGCAGTGATAGGTACATGGCTAACAAGAACAAATCAGACATTGAATATCTCTTTAAGCATGGTCAAGTTAACAATTATGCTGTCGATTTTTATAAATTAAACCACCCAGACACATCACAGATACAGTCGTCCTTCTGAACTGAGCTGCAGGACAGGAATGAAACTGCTCAGGGATGTTACCATGAGGCCATTGGTGATTTTAAAACAGCTACAGAGTTCAATGTCTGTGCTGGTAGAAAACTGAGGATGGATTAACAACATTGTAGTGACCTAAATGACAGAGTGAAAAGAAGAATACAAATATACAGAACATGTATCTTGTATTCAAAAAGGCACTTAAGTAATACTGAAGAAGACGAAAAGTACAGCAAAGGAATACACTTTTTGCCTAAATGCAGAGCTGAATGTTTGGGGCAAATCCAACACAACACATCACTGAGTAACTGCCTCCTGATTTTCAAGCATGGTTGTGGCTGCATCATGCTATGGGTATGCTTGACATCAGCAAATACTGGGGAGTTTTTCAGGATAAAAAGAAACAGGATGGCGCTAAGCACATGCAAAATCTTAGAGGAAAACCTGCTTGTCTGCTTTACACCAGAGACTGGAAGAGGAGTTCCCCTTTCAGCAGGACAATAATCTACAACACAAGGCCAAATCAACACTGAAGTTGCTTACCAAGAAGACAGTGACTGTTCCTAAGAGGCCAAGTTACCATTTTGGGTAACACTTTATTTGAAGTTACACATATGTGACACTAGTAGTTTATAATTGTGTATATAAGCAACTAATAAGGTATTGTTATTACTCATGTATTATACCTTAATTAAGTATTTTCTTATTCAAGCAAGTCATATATTACTGGTCAATCATTAATAACTTAATTGTTAGCCATAATAAAGACATATTAGTTGTTAATTGCACGTTACACCAGAAACATACTCTTAGTAAGCTGTCTCAATATGGGACTAATAAGGACATAGTACCTTACAATGTGTTCCCTATTCTGAAGTGAGGCCACATTTTTAGTTGCATATTTTGTTTTTACAGAAATTACCTCATTGGACAGAAGAGGTACACCTCCCCACATAAATGATGTCATATAGCCAACAAATCAAGTGAAACATTTCACATAAACAATTGGCATCTAAACTTCCATAGTGTGTCTTTTAAATCAGAATTACCATAATATTAGCACTCGTGGCAAGTATTTACGTAAAATGGTGGCTAATTATTTACGTAAAATGTTGACTTGTGCTGGGATTCAATCTGATCGTGTGTTACAGCATGCTTGACTTTTACAGGTAATTTAATGCTAGCAGTTCCTGTAGACTTCCAGTCATTGTGCTAATGCTAGTTACTAAAGCTAACTTCCTTCATACTGGACAGGGCAGTGGAGGCTGCTTAGGGGTCAGATGGTTTAGACCCTTCTTTAAGGTTGCTGCCCCTATCATCTGACCTATCTCTGACCTTTTTACATTTACATTTAAGTCATTTAGCAGACGCTCTTATCCAGAGCGACTTACAAATTGGTGCATTCACCTTATGATATCCAGTGGAACAACCACTTTACATAGTGCATCTAACTCTTTTAAGGGGGGGGGGGGTTAGAAGGATTACTTTATCCTATCCTAGGTATTCCTTAAAGAGGTGGGGTTTCAGGTGTCTCCGGAAGGTGGTGATTGACTCCGCTGACCTGGCGCGTGAGGGAGTTTGTTCCACCATGGGGTGCCAGAGCAGCGAACAGTTTTGACTGGGCTGAGCGGGAACTGTACTTCCTCAGAGGTAGGGAGGCGAGCAGGCCAGAGGTGGATGAACGCAGTGCCCTTGTTTGGGTGTAGGGCCTGATCAGAGCCTGAAGGTACGGAGGTGCCGTTCCCTCACAGCTCCGTAGGCAAGCACCATGGTCTTGTAGCGGATGCGAGCTTCAACTGGAAGCCAGTGGAGAGAGCGGAGGAAGCGGGTGGACGTGAGGAACTTGGAAGGTTGAACACCAAGACGGGCTGCGGCGTTTCTGGATGAGTTGTAGGGGTTTAATGGCACAGGCAGGGAGCCCAGCCAACAGCGAGTTGCAGTAATCCAGACGGGAGATGACAAGTGCCTGGATTAGGACTGCGCCGCTTCTGTGTGAGGCAGGGTCGTACTCTGCGAATGTTGTAGAGCATTGAACCTACAGGCAACGGCGTCACCGCCTTGATTTAGTTGAGAACGACAGGGTGTTGTCCAGGACACGCCAAGGTTCTTAGCACTCTGGGAGGAGGACACAATGGAGTTGTCAACCGTGATGGCGAGATCATGGAACGGGCAGTCCTTCCCGGGAGGAAGAAGCAGCTCCGTGCTTGCCGAGGTTCAGCTTGAGGTGGTGATCCGTCATCCACACTGATAATGTTGCCAGACATGCAGAGATGCGATTCGCCACCTGGTATCAAAGGGGGAAAGGAGAAGATTAATTGTGTGTCGTCTGCATAGCATGATAGGAGAGACCAATGTGAGGATATGACAGAGCCAAGTGACTTGGTATAGCGAGAATAGGAAGGGGCCTAGAACCAGAGCCTGGGGACACCAGTGGTGGAGCAACGTGGTGGCGGAGACAGATTCTCGCCACGCCAACCTTGGTAGGAGCGACCTGTCAGGTAGGACGCAATCCAAGCGTGGCCGCGCCGGAGATGCCCAACTCGGAGAGGGTGGAGAGGAGGATCTGATGGTTCACAGTATCAAAGCAGCCGATAGGTCTAGAAGGATGGAGCAGCAGAGGAGAGAGAGTATAGCTTTAGCAGTGCGGAGCGCCTCCGTGACACAGAGAAGAGCAGTCTCAGTTGAATTGACTAGTCTTGAACCTGACTGATTTGGATCAAGAAGGTCATTCTGAGAGAGATAGCAGGAGAGTGGCCAAGGACGGCACGTTCAAGAGTTTGGAGAGAAAAGAAAGAAGGGATACTGGTCTGTAGTTGTTGACATCGGAGGGATCGAGTGTAGGTTTTTTCAGAAGGGGTGCAACTCTCGCTCTCTTGAAGACGGAAGGGACGTAGCCAGCGGTCAAGGATGAGTTGATGAGCGAGGTGAGGTAAGGGAGAAGGTCTCCGGAAATGGTCTGGAGAAGAGAGGAGGGATAGGGTCAAGGCGGGCAGGTTGTTGGCGCCGGCCGTCACAAAGCGCAAGATTTTCATCTGGAAGAGAGAGGGAGAAAGAGGTCAAAAGCACAGGGTAGGGCAGTGTGAGCAGAACCAGCGGTGTTTGTTTGACTTAGCAAACGAGGAATCGGATGTCGTCGACCTTCTTTTCAAAATGGTTGACGAAGTCATCCGCAGAGAGGAGGAGGGGGGGGGGGGGGGGGGGGGGGGGGGAGGGGAGGAGGAGGATTCAGGAGGGAGGAGAAGGTGGCAAAGAGCTTCCTAGGGTTAGAGGCAGATGCTTGGAATTTAGAGTGGTAGAAAGTGGCTTTAGCAGCAGAGACAGAAGAGGAGAATGTAGAGAGGAGGGAGTGAAAGGATGCCAAGTCCGCAGGGAGGCGAGTTTTCCTCCATTTCCGCTCGGCTGCCCGGAGCCCTGTTCTGTAGCTCGCAATGAGTCGTCGAGCCACGGAGTAGGAGGGGAGGACCGACCGGCCTGGAGGATAGGGGACATAGAGAGTCAAAGGATGCAGAAAGGGAGGAGAGGAGGGTTGAGGAGGCAGAATCAGGAGATAGGTTGGAGAAGGTTTGAGCAGAGGGAAGAGATGATAGGATGTCTCTCCTCTCTGGGGAGGTTCCCATTGCTTGGAAGGCAGCCACGGTATGTCCTTTATTTAAAGGGGGGGATCAAGCTGATCCTAACTGTTAATAGGCCAATTTCTATTTTGCCCTGTTTATCAAATGTGTTGGAATAACTTGCCAATAATCAACTGACTGGCTTTCTTGACGTCTATAGTATTCTCTTGGGTACGCAATCTGGTTTTGGCTCAGGTTATGGATGTGTCACTGCAACCTTAAAAGTCCTAAATTATGTCACCATTGCCCTTGATTCTAAGCAATGTTGTGCTGCTATTTTTATTGACTTGGCCAAAGCCTTTGATACGGTAGACCATTCCTTTCTTGTGGGCCGGCTAAGGTGTATTGGTGTCTACCTCTCTCAAAGAGTGCAGTGTATAAAGTCAGAACATCTGCTGTCTCAGCCATTGCCTGTCACCGAGGGAGTACCCCAAGGCTTGATCCTAGGCCCCACGCTCTTCTCAATTTACATCAACAACATAGCTCAAGCAGTAGGAAGCTCTCTCATCCATTTATATGCAGATGATAGTCTTATACTCAGCTGGCCCCTCCCCGGATTTTGTGTTAAACGCTCTACAACAAAGCTTTCTTAGTGTCCAACAAACTTTCTCTGCCCTTAACCTTGTTCTGAACACCTCCAAAACAAAGGTCATGTGGTTTYGTAAGAAGAATGCCCCTCTCCCCACCAGTGTGATTACTACATCTGAGGGTTTAGAGCTTACAAGTACTTGGGAGTATGGCTAGATGGTACACTGTCCTTCTCTCAGCACTTACCAAAGCTGCAGGCTAAAGTAAAATCTACACTTGGTTTCCTCTATCATAATCGCTCCTTTTTCATCCCCAGCTGCCAAACTAACCCTGATTCAGATGACCATCCTACCCATGCTAGACTTTTATTTATTTGATTTAACCTTTATTTAACTAGGCAAGTCAGTTAAGAACAAATTCTTATTTACAATTACGGCCTACATAAAGACTACGGAGATGTAATTTATAGATTGGCAGGTAAGGGTGCTCTCGAGCGGCTAGATGGTCTATACCATTCAGCCATCAGATTTGCCACCACTGTTCCTTATAGACACATCACTGCACTCTATACTCCTCTGTAAACTGGTCATCTCTGTACACCCGTTGCAAGGCACACTGGGTCTATTAGCTAGTTAAGGATAATATAGTCCTAGTTATCAAGTTTCACGTTGGATTTATTAACTACAAAAAGGTAAGAGGTGTTTTCAATTCTGGTGCCGCTCTGCACACACAAGCTTGTTATCTAGCTAGCTCAAGTTTTTTTTAGCTAGCTAGCTTAAAGGAAATTCAAAGTTCCTCCGTAGAAGCCACTCCTCTTAGGTGTAATTATGTGGACCTAATTCAAATAATGCATGTCATAGCAAGATGCCCAGCGCTTCAAGCCTTCTCCTCAACCCTCTCTCGCTCTCTCCCCACCAGCAAAATGTCAGTCGCATCTTGTGCCATAGGCTACACTTGTCTGCCCATTATGCTTTTAAACAACTAGCTTGCCTGCTCCAGCTGCACTGATTGGTGAAGTCATTTAATGAGCTCAATGTAAAAACAATTTTAAAGTTGATTTCACAGGTTAAAAAAGAAGCAATATAAACCTTAACTTTTTTGGAGTTCGAACCGGTTCAGAACTTTGTTTTGCTGGTCGAAACAGTGGAACGGAACAAAAGAAATGGCTCTGTTCAGAACGAAATGATTGGAAAACTATTTTGGTTCCAACCCCTGTGTTCATCTGACTGGGGGAGTAGATAAAGGGTTTCATTGCCAAAATCTCTAACTATCCCTTTAAAAGGTGCATTGTCAACATTGTGCGATCAGATTGAATCCCGACCTTGAATGTGTGGCATTAATATGAATCAATCTCTTATCTAATGAAACTACACAAATTCTCAGTTTCAGGCAAACAATATATGGTGTTGCTCATGGGTGTGGGGAGGTGTGCTCCTTTGCATTTCATAATACATAATATACGCCATAGAGCCAACATTCAAATACTGTATATGGATGTTTTGTTGTGTTTACATCAAATGTTGACTGSCATGTTTTCTGTGTGGCATGTTTTCTGTGTGCCCCTTTCTGTCCAATGAGGTCATTTCTGTAAAGATGATTTTTCAAGTAAAAATGTGGCCACAATTCAGAGCAGGGAACACATTTTAAGTGTAACTTGCTCTTAATTAACGACTAATGTGTATTTATTATGGCTAACAATGAAGTTATCAATGATTGACCAGTAATATGACTTATGTTTGAATAAGAAAAMACTTAAGGCCTAATACATGACTAATAACACGGAATAAATACCTTCTTAGCTGCTTATATACACACTTATAAACTACTAATTAGTGACTAATATGTATACCTTAAAATAAAGTGATACCCAGTTTTGACTTAAATCTGCTGGAAAATCTATGGCTGTCTAGCCATAATCCCCAACATCTTGACAGAGCTTGAAGAATTCAGAAAATAATAATGGGCAAATATTGCACAGTCCAGGTGTGCAAAGATCTTCATAGATTTAACCAAGAAGACGTACAGCTGTAATTGATGTCCAATGTGTTTCTACCATTTGTTGACTCATGGAGCTGAGTCAACAACTATTAGTCAACGACTATTTTTGACTAATAGTCAACGACTATTTTTAAGTTATTTAATTTCTAATATTTTTTTTATTTTTTTTTAACACTTCGATATTGCAGAGACACATGTGTAGATTGTTGACAAAAAAAATAACAGTTACTCTTTCTGTGGCACACCAGTGTGATTCTGCTCTTTGGTACCACAAGTTGGTCAGCAAACACTGAATTGTGCAGCAAAAGTGACTCTTGTCTTCTATCTTCTAACCATTTCTCAGCAGCATTCTTCACACTTAGATTGCATAACTTACCCATCTGTTCTGTTCATTATTTAACGGAGTCTTTAAGCATTGATTTAGCTGGAAATGTGCTGTTCTCATTCAACCAGTTTAGTAAAGTGTGTCTCAAAGTTTCCTGTGTTCCTCTGAGTCTCCTGCTTTTAATTTTCAATAGACATTTATTTTTTTGAGATTAATGATAATTGAGAAATTAATAATTTCACCACCCAGTATATGTTGTTACGGGAACATTTGGTAATTTTAGATGAATGAAAACCAGTCAAAGTTTATTGTAGTACTTTGGAAATTAAATGTGTCAAAATGTCAGCTAAACGTGGCTTCTCTTCTAGTAGAGTCAATTGTTTCCTGATGATGAATCATTGCATTCAGAAAGTATTCAGACTCCTTCCCTTTTTATACATTTTGTTACATTACAGCCTTATTCTAAAATGGATTACATTTAAATCCTCATCAATCTACACACAATACCCCATAATAACAAAGTGAAAACAGGTGTTTAGAATTTTTTGCAAATGTATAAAATTKAAAAAGAATCTTATTTACATAAGTACTCAGACCCTTTGCTATGAGACTCAACTGAGCTCAGGTGCACCCTGTCTCCATGGATCATTCTTGAGATGTTTCTACAACTGGAGTCCACCTGTCGTAAATTCAATTGAAAAGGCACACACCTGTGTATATAAGGTCCCACAGACACTGCATGTCAGAGCAACAACCAAGCCATGAGGTCAAAGGAATTGTCCATAGAACTCCGAGACAGGATTCTGTTGAGGCACAGATCTGGGGAAGGGTACCAAAAAAATTCTGCAGCATTTGAAGGTCCCCAAGAATACAGTGGCCTCCATCATTCTTAAATGGAAGAAGTTTGGAACCACTAAGTCTTTTCCTAGAGCTGGCCGCCCAGCCAAACTGAGCAATCAGGGGAGAAAGGCCTTGGTCAGGGAGGTGACCAAGAATTCAATGGTCACTCTGACCGAGCTCCAGAGMTKCTCTGTSGAGATGGGAGAACCTTCCAGAAGGACAACCATCTCTGCAGCACTCCACCAATCAGGCCTTAATGGTAGAGTTGCCAGACGATTGTCACTCCTCACTAAAAGGCACATGACAGCCCGCTTGGAGTTTGCCAAAAAGTCACCTAAAGGACTCTCAGACCATGATAAACAAGATTATCTGGTCTGATGAAACTTGGCACCATCCCTATGGTGAAGCATGGCGGTGGCAGCATCATGCTGTGTGGATGTTTTTCAGCAGCAGGGACTGGGAGACTAGTCAGGATCGAGGGGAAGATTAACGGAGAGGTCCTTGATGAAAACCTGCTCCAGAGCGCTCAGGACCTCAGACTGGGGTGAAGGTTCACCTTCCAACAGGAAAACAACCCTAAGCACACAGCCAAGACAACGCAGGCCTGGCTTCGGGTCGTCTCTGAATGTTCTTGAGTGGCCCAGCCAGAGCCCGGACTTGAACCCGGTCGAACATCTCTGGCGAGACCTAAAAATAGCTGTGCAGCGATGCTCCCCATCCAACCTGACCGAGCTTGAGAGGATCTGCTGAGAAAAATTCAGGGAAATTCCCAAAATACAGGTGTGCCAAGCTTGTAGCGTCATACCCAAGAAGACTGTAATCGCTGCCAAAGGTAGTATTCTACAACCCTCAGCATCTGTTTTGCCATGTTATCATACTGACACAAAATACTGTTTTCCAGTGCTTCTGTGCAGATACATTTTAGTCCTTTAGCAGACTCTATTCCAGAGCAATTTACAGTAAGCAGTGACTGAATACATTTTCATACTTTTTTTTCCCTTCTCTGTACTTGTCCCCCGTGGAATTGAACCCACAATCCTGGCAAGCGTCATGCTCTACCAGCTGAGCTACACAGGACGTATACAGGCTGTGTTCCAAATGGCACCATATTCTCTTTATAGTGCACTACTTTTGACTAAGGCCCATAGGGCTCTGGTTAAAGGTAGTGTACTATATAGGGAATAGGTTGCCATTTGGGACACCCACACATCAGTTCCTCTTAATCTTTTAGAGCCCTTAGAACCTCCTATAACGATATGTGGCCTGATTCACTCATAATCTTGGTCAAGCCAAATTAAGCTTGTGCTCTTCTTGTACAATTAGTTGAAGTGCATCTGCTTTCACTGAGTTTGTAATGAAGTGCTGCTCAAATTACAACATCAGTCAAACGTTTGGACACACCTACTTTGATGAATCACAAATATAAAATATATTTTGATTTAACACTTTTTTTTGATTACTACATGATTCCATATGTGTTATTTCATAGTTTTGATGTCTTCACTATTATTCTACAATGTAGAAAATTGTTTAAAAAAAAGGTGTGTCCAAACTCTTGACGGGTACTGTAGATGTAATATTTTGCGTAAAGCCTCTCAGCACTTAATGCGGTGCTCGTGTTGAGATGAAAAGCTGCTTTTCAGACATGAAATGGGATTCCTAATGAATACATTTGTAAAATGTTGAAGCTCGCATCCGTTACAAGACCATGGTGCTTGCCTACGGAGCTGTGAGGGGAACGGCACCTCCGTACCTTCAGGCTCTGATCAGGCCCTACACCCAAACAAGGGCACTGCGTTCATCCACCTCTGGCCTGCTCGCCTCCCTACCTCTGAGGAAGTACAGTTCCCGCTCAGCCCAGTCAAAACTGTTCGCTGCTCTGGCACCCCAATGGTGGAACAAACTCCCTCACCGACGCCAGTCAGCGGAGTCAATCACCACCTTCCGGAGACACCTGAAACCCCACCTCTTTAAGGAATACCTAGGATAGGATAAAGTAATCCTTCTAACCCCCCCCCCTTAAAAAGTTAGAATGCACTATTGTAAAGTGGTTGTTCCACTGGATATCATAAGGTGAATGCACCAATTTGTAAGTCGCTCTGGATAAGAGCGTCTGCTAAATGACTTAAATGTAAATGTAAAAATAGGCCACTAAAGATACTAGAGAGACATTGCGGGGCAATTCCACGGTAACAGAATGCTGCTGAGACGTATATTGTGCCAAACAAAAAACAATGATTGCAAAGTTAAACCATACAACTCTATGCACAAGGACGACTTTTAACCATTTCCTCCATTTATTTGACAAAATCACATTTACTTGAACAGTGCAGATGCAAAGTTTGGAAACAGTACAAACAGCACAAACCATCCTGACCAGCATAACCACCACCTTGCCTCGACTTTGGTCATACTATGGGAATGACTTGGCCTCAAACGGCTGTGCAGTGTTCCAGTATCCAGACGACTGCCTCCAAATGACTGCTTTCCATTGTAACAGTTAATATTCATTTGAGTAATGTTCGGTAATACATCTAAATAATAATACCCACAGAGCCAGGACTCGTACTGTAACTCCCACCTTAAGCTATGTATTCATCTATCTCTACTTAAAGGGTTAATAATCAATCTGCACGGTTTTAGAGGTAGCAAAGCACATGCCCTGCTCTGACACAGGCCTTATTGTACTGTATGTGGGCCGTGGGCACTAAACCAGTTTATATTACTGTTATGATTCTGAACAGTTATAACCACTGTAATGTGTACTGTATGATCCTGATTATGTGTTTGAACTTCTGAGAACTTTATTCTAAACCTTTAATGTTTGACTATATGGTATTGTGATGAGGAACATGGTTGGATACTGTAGATTTTACTAACTTTATTCATCTCACTTTCCTCTCCCTCTCTTTCTTTTGTCTTTTGTGGTCTCTACGTTGACATTTCTTTCTCTTGTTTTGACCAGAAAGAACCATAGAAGACCATGAATCTGTGATGGAGGTGCTGTCCGGGTGGGGCATGGACACAGAGAGTCGCCTATATTTCCGGAAGAACTATGCCAAATATGAATTCTTCAATAAACCGCTGGTAAGACCAGGGTGTGATTAGCAAAACAATTGTGAACTAATTAGTACATTATACCGCCTGTTTTCTAAATGCACTCAGCTGGACCAGTAATGGATAGCTGATGTAAAGAGCCTGTGTGTTATGACTGATGTTGTTTTTCATATTGATAGGATTTTTTCCCAGATGACATGGTGTCCTTATCAAGTGAAACCAATGGGATTATGGACCATTCTCAGCTAATACAGGTATCTATTAAGCAACATTCTACATGTTGCTTCACTTTAAAMTTACAGAGTTAGGGCCAGTTTCCTGGACACAGATTAAGCAAAGGGTAAAAAAAAGCACTTTCGAAGAGACTCGATCCAGATTCTCTGTTCTCCAAGACCAGGCTTAATCTGTGTCCGGGAAACCGCCCCTCAGTGTTGCTGCTACAGTATTTAAGGACAATTTTTCTGTCCGACAGACATTTCTCAACTCAAGCACTTGTCCAGAGATCCATGGGCACCTCCATGCCAAAGAACAAGGCAGGAAGTCTTGGAAGAAGTTCTACTTTGTCTTGAGGAGGTCAGGTCTCTACTTCTCAAACAAGGGGACATCAAAGGTCAGTCAATAGCATTTGTTATATAAGTGTGTAGTCTATAAATGTTTCAATATTAAAGTAACTGTTGTCACGTTTTTCCAGATTTCAATGAAACATGGCCTTTAATGGATTACAATATGAATTACAAAGATTTCCTTAAAAAAAAGTGTTAAAAAGTAGTGTTTTTGCAAAAAAGCAAGTAGGTTTAAGGAGAGAACTGAACTTGTTTTACCTGCTGCTTTATGGGTTCATGTGAGAAGCCTGTGTCAATTTGCCAGAGTGGTGTGGTGTACAGTAGGGGAGTAGCTAGCTCTATTGTTCCCTGGCTGCTCTGTGGAACTGGTTGAGCTAGCTTTCCCTCAGGTCAGATGGCATGCCACTGCCAAGGACTGAGCCCTCAACACCCYTGGATGACAGGTGAATCTTAGACCTGTACAGCACTGTGCCAAACCAACCACTTCCCCCTCTCCCAACTACAGAAGAGCTGTTCTTTAGACTAGAGCACAAAATGACCCGGGTTTGCAATCTCCAATATAGGCAATCCAATTAGTAACAGAAGTTAGATTTGATTTAATTATTTTTGTTTGATATGATGTGATTTATGCTCATGAGTACATTGGTTTTGGCTACAATTTTGGTTGGTGTCATACACATTGCCAGTCAGTCAACACATACCCAGACAACTATACCTACAGTCAAGTCCATAATTATTCTAACCTTGATAAAGATGGGCAAAAAATACTCTATAAAATAAATAATTCAAATACTGAGCTAAATTGTATGCAAAAACATTTTGGGTTGAAATGATATTTTTTTATAATAATACAATTGCTCAGAGAAATAGATTTGTATTTATTTGATACAGTATTTTTTGCTAATCTTTATCAAGGGTGCCAATAATTATGCACCTGACTGTACCTGTGCTTGACACTGTGCAACAGGGAAGTGAGAATGTTGTGTCGCAGTCACATAGTTTCAACAATGGTTTGCTTTGTGCTCCTTTGCTTTGGCTCCCTGACAGTATGCTTATAGTATTAATAAAGCTCCTATCACTTTGTCACATATTTGGTCCTATCTTTAACACTAAATATACATACTAGCCACACCTACAGTGTAATGGATAGGGCAATACTATTTGCTTGACTATGTTGAAGTGTGCCAACCTTGTCCCACCTCTCAGCTCGAAGGAGTCTGCAGCTAAAACAACGATCACTTTTAGTCTGTGATCACAATCGACCAGGGCACTTGCTTAGCATCTGTCCTCACACTGGGCACCCCTGCATTGTTCACATTTCTACCCCGATCCCTCACATAGTTGGATTTGTAATGGAACTTGAGGCTACTCCACAGTGGCATGCAAGAAGAACCCCTGGTTGCAATGGAGCATCGTGTGTTGGGGGGTGATGTGACATAAACACAATAATGAACACTGAAAGGCATGTGGAGATTTGAGACGTTTCTTGTTCTCTATTCACAGGAACCAAGGCATCTCCAGTTTATTGCCGAGTTCAGTGACGGCGACGTCTACACGTTACTATCGGCGAAGAAGATACACGGAGCGCCGACGGACTATGGCTTCTGTGTCAAGGTACTTTTGCATTTTCTATCTATAAACCTATACTTTGGTGTTTTACAATGTTAAGTTATTCAATGGAACTGTATTTATCCCATCAGGCACAATTAAGGAAAGGAAAGTCATTTCCGWGTTCTGTTTGATAAACTCATGCTTTCTCTTCATGATGATCCTCCAGTCGACTAAGCGTGGCTCTCCCCGAGACCTCAAGCTGTTGTGTGCAGATGATGAGCAAACCAGAACCTGCTGGGTCACTGCCATGCGCCTCTTTAAGGTACAGTCACCATGCTGCCCCCTTATCACAWCCTCTGTCTGTGTGCGTCCCAAATGTACACCCTATTCCCTATATAGTGCACCACCTTTGACCAGGGGTCATAGTGGTGCACTATGTGGGGAACAGGGTGCCATTGGGGATGCGACCTCTGTCAAGTGTCTCCAGATCTCCAAAGTCAGCACAACTCTAGTAGTGTGGTCTTTCCTGACCCCCAACTGACTACTGTATGCCATCCATCCATGCCTCATCATGTCTGATCGGTGCTTACTGAACAYCGTTATCACCTACTGTTTTGTGTTGCAGTATGGGTTGCAGCTGTACCAAAACTTCATTCAACCACACCAGAAACAGAAAGCTTCACCTATGGTAAGTGGTGTGTAAATACCAATGTGCCGGTACACTGTTTAAAGCACATGACCCAGAACACACAGTCTAGTAGTCATACCGGAGTGATCTTCTAGAATAGTCTAAAATGAAAGCGTTTCCCCCTCAAATTCCAGTATTCTTTATGAGTAAACACATGTTCTATTTTGGGCACTGGAACATGTTCGAGGAGCCTGGCTCCTCTAAAAATAACCAGAGATCAGCTGCTCTCAGACTTAACACCTCGTCACTTCTACTTTGCTGTCAGAGGAATGCACAGAGTGTCCAGGCATGGGTCTGGGACCCTGAGCTCAGCGCTGCAAAGGGAAGGGCTAGGATGCATCTCAAATGGCACCCGATTCTCTATGTACAGTAGTGCACTTGTGGTCAAAAGTAGTGTACTATAACTGGGGAAAGGGTGCCATTTGGGATGCACTCCTAGACTAACCCAGCTTCTGGGAACATGCTTGGGGAGTATATTAGGTTAGGGTACAGGATATACTGTAGAGGGGTCATGGCGCTGCTTAATCTCCTTTACCCTGCCGTACAGCCGCTACAGCCTAGAGCAGCCAAACTCAACTAGCGGATCGCAGTCTGGGTCCGGACCCAGAGAAGGGTCAATACGGACCGGACAACGTCGCATTTTGTTATATAAAGTTAATCAATTATTTTTGACAGCTTTTTAAAAAATCTACCGGGCGCATCGGCCTCTAACTCAGCAACCTCTCTTTCTCWCAAAAACAACGGCCACCTCAACTAGTGCCCTGTCTAATCCAATCGCGTGGTTATATGCAAATACAAGAGGCCGCGTCTTACCCAATAACATCAATCCAAATATCCTCTGCGGAACCTTGGGACAAGCAGGCAGAAAGATTTGACCGCGGTTCAACTGTTAATATCACAGATGGGAGCTTAGTTACCAGTATCTTTGTTAATATGGCTTGTTAAAACAAAATGAAAAGCTGGCGCTGAAAACCAAATAATCAAAGACAAGTGGACGGAACAGTATGTATTTATTCTACCCGCAACTTGCACAAAACCAATGTGGTTGATATGCAGTGAGTCCGTAGCCCTCGTGAAAAGTGCCCATGTTAAGCGCCATTATGACACCAGGCATAGTAATTTAGATCAAACGTATCCTCTGAACACGGAGGTGAGAACAAACKAGATGAACCAACMAAAATTCCAATATGAGAGGTCCACCAGAAGTCCTTGTCGATTCCCTGACAGCCCAACAACGTACAATGGAGTGTTCACTGAGGATAGCCTGGGTTTTGGGAAAACACAACAAAAACCTTTTCAGAGGCTGAGATGGTAAAATAATGCATGTGTGAAGTCGCTGACACCTTGCTTGAAGGTCAACAAAAAGATGACCTCAGAGAAAAGATCCAACCGATCCCACTGTCAGATTCCACAGCAATGAGGGGAACTGAAATATTAGCTGAAGATTTGACTTCACAACTTGATGAGGCCATTCAGAATGCACCACGCATTCCATTAGCTGTGGATGAATCAACAGATGACACTGATAGTGCCCAGCTTCTGGTGTTTGTCAGATTTTATAATTCTGTGGGGAGCTGTTGGGCTTAACAAATCAAGAAGCACACACACAGGGAGAGGATATCCCATGAGGCCATCAAAGCGATGCTGACAAAAAGCAGGCTAGATCTGAAGTCTGTGGTCTCCATCATCACAGATGGCGCTCCAGCCATGTTAGGAAGAGGGAGGGGACTGGTTGCACGTTTAAAAGAGGACCACCGTGACCTGACGTCATACCACTGCATCATCCATCAATCTGTTCTGTGTGCCAGTCTGGGAAAAGAGTATTCTGAGGTCATGGCAACGATGATGAAACTTATCCATTTTTTGAGAGCCACATCATCCTTACAACACCGCCTTCTACGAAGCATTCTGACAGAGGCCAACGCCAATTCTGCTCACTTACWACTGCACAACAATGTCAGATGACTCAGCAAAGGCCGAGTTTGGGAACGCTTTTGGGCCATTCGGGAAGAAATCAAAGCTTTCTTATCATAGCAAAAGAGTGACAAGGCAACTTAGTTTTTGGAGTTTTTGGAAGATGAGGAGAAGATGGGAACAGTTGCATTTTTGACAGACATTACATCACACCTTAATCAACTGAATGTTAAGCTGCAGGGATGGCACAACACAGTGTGTGATGTGATAACAGCAGTCTGGGCTTTCCAGAAGAAATTGGAGCTTTTCAAGAATGATCTCCAGGGAGAACTTGTCCACTTCCCCAATCTTCTGGTGCAAATGCAGGGAGACAAAGATGTTCCCAAACCATGTTGATTTCATCCAGAAGCTGATGGAAAACTTCAAGGCTCGCTTTYATGACTMCACMGTTGGAAGAGAACTGCTGCTGCTCATCCAGAACCCCTTCTTGGTCACAKATGTGACAAAGTTGTCAGAAGAAGCAAAACAGATCTTCAGATGGGTAGATGTTGCCTCACTGCAAATGGAGTTGATTGAGCTGCAAGAAAATGTGTCTTTGAAGGAGCAGACTGGTGACTGTGACCCTGTTACRTTCTGGGGAAAGATGGTGCCTGCAGCTGATGTCCCTGTTCTCAAGAAACTGGCACTATACATCCTGACCATGTTTGGCTCCACATACAGCTGTGAATCAGCTTTTCCGTCCACAATGAACTTTATTAAAACAAATACCGCTCTATGTTCAGCAATGAACAACGGCACCAGTGTCTCAAGTTGCTCTCACACCATTGTGCCAAAGTTCAAAACATTGTCAGGAGAAAGAAAGTGTCATTCTCTCATTGATGCAAGGCCCAGAGTGACTTCTCATGAATATTGCACGCCCACAGAGACATTATGTGCTTTCAGATTATTGGTTTTTGTTCAACTCTCCTTTGTTCTCCAGAAAACATGCACTTATTTGTTTGATTCAACGCCCATGTACAAATGGTTCACAGTGCACTTTTTTGCATAGACAATTATGCAACCACTTTGTTCTTCAGCAATGTTGCACATGTTTAATGTACATTTTATATAACAACATGTTTCCTAAGTCGTAGACGACTATGTTTGTTACTGCGGCTGTACCACAACGCCGATAAAGGACGATATCCATCCTGACCTTTGCCACCTAGGAACCTTCTCAAATAGTAGTTGAGTACCCCTGCGCTAGACCAACCCCCAGCACTGACAATAGACTGGTCCAAAATGATTGATGAGCAATAATGACTGTATATTATAGTAGTTGAGTACCCCTGGCCTAGAGCACAGCACGCCGCTAGACTAGACCGCCGGACAAAGAATTAGATCTTAACGAAACCAAACTGAAAATGAGAACATGTCAAGGAAAGGAGCAATCAGTTTGTTTGCACACTGATGTCTGGGAACGCCAGAATTATATTTACATCATCTGAATGGACCGGAGAAGAGTCTAAGAAGGATTCACATGTTTCTACCTTAAAGTCAACACTAGTCACTTTGTTACAACTAACCCACTGTTCTCCGGGTGCCGAAAATGTGGATGTCGATTATGGCAGCCCCCCCCCCCCCCCCCCCCCCCCCCGCACCTCTCTGATTCAGATACATTTCAGTTGAATGCATTCAGTTGTACAACTGACTAGGTATCCCCCTTTCCTGAGGGTAGGGTTTCATTTTTTTATTTAACTAGGTAAGTCAGTTAAGAACAAATTCTTATTTACAATGACGGCCTACCAAAAGCAAAAGGCCTCCTGCGGGGACGGGGGCCTGGGATTAAAAATAAATAAATAAATACAATATAAATATAAATATAGGACAAAACACACTTCACAACAAGAGAGACAACACTACATAAAGATAGACCTAAGACAACAACATAGCAAGGCAGCAACAATATAACAATCCTAATCCTGATAAGAAATATTTTATTTTGTGTGTGATTATTTTGAACCAGTGGCTGTGAGAGTTTAAGGGACTACCGTCAATGCTATGTGTCATTCTATTCCAAACCGCTCTAATCACCAGTCACTTGAGCACATTCTGCTCGGAATCATCTAGAAATTATACTCAAGTCACACTTCTCAGACACTAGATGGCAGCACAATACCACACACAGAAAGCATGAATGTGCTTCTCCTATAACCTTTCACTCACCATCTGTACACATATTTTCTAKATTTCAAACACTGTTACCCTGTATACTCGTAATAATATATACTACCTCAAACATGATGTACATTTCCAGAGAAGTATCTCCGAGAACTCCTTGGTGGCCATGGACTTCTCAGGACACAAGAGCCGGGTGATCGAGAACCCATCGGAGGCGCTGTCCGTAGCCGTGGAGGAGGGGCTCTCATGGAGGGTAGGCCATTTGGTTCTCTCTCTGACATCATGTCTKTCTACTCAGCATGACACACTAGTGACACACTGGTCCTGCAATAGTGCTTAAAGGATTATTTTACCATGACTGAATACCTGACAACAGATGCTTTGTCAATGCCCAAAATGTGTATAAGGTGTGAAATGATGATGCACCCATGTGAAAATAGTCCAAGCGTGTGATACTGGAACTCCTCCTCTCCTTCCCTTCAGAGGAAAAGCTGCCACCGTCTGAGCTCCCATGGAAGCCCATCCACCTCCCAGAGTCCCATGTCAAACATAGGTTAGTAGAAGGCCATTTTTTTACCATGCAGGCAGCAACTCCCAGGAATGCAGTCACATCCCTCCTGACCAAATACACTTAAAGGTGCMACATGTAGAATGTATCAACCATGTGGAATCTAGGTGGATTGTAACAACACCTATGCTGTATTCCAAACAACCCCCCTCCCCCGCATCCCATTTTCCTGTTAACATGGRGAAGAGGTTAGTGCAGTCCAGAATCCTTGGGATGTCCCTATCCTAAACCCTAACCTTAACCCTAATGATTTAAAATGTCAATTTCAATGGGGTTACGGATAGCATGGACCAAACAGCCGTAAAAACAATATTATTTTGTTATTGAAAAGATATTTCACAGCCATTTAGATGGTACAATGATTCCCTACACCATTCAGGGATTGTTTTCTCACATAAACTGAACTTCAGCGACGAGTGTAGAATTTTAGCAACCACGAAATAATAGCGCGACTTCTACATTGTCCGCTTTCCCAAGTCTGCTTTTGTTCAATGTGATCGAGGAGGAGATGACCGTGATCGAGGAGGAGATGACCATGCCTCTTAGTGACGCCGATGAGAGGGAGGGTGCAGTTTTCCCAGAAGCCGGTCTGGCTTTTGTTGTCAAATAGAAAGTCTGTATTTTAGAATACGATTTTGAATTGGCCCAAAATAATTTTGGGGTGAAAAAATATTGTGAATCACTATCATTCCACTATAACTGCAGATATATTATGGACATTTTCTGAAATTACAATGCAAAGATTATACAAGTAGCTAATTTAATGACTCCGCCACCAGTGTCTACTCCCTTCCGGCGTCAAATCAAATTTTATCTGTCACATGCGCCGAATACAACATACCGTGAAATGCTTACTTACAAGTCATTAACCAACCGTGCAGAATTTTGGGGTGGGGTCATATTCATGGGTGGTATTCATCCATTTTACAACTGAAAACAATAATTTCTTATTGGACAATTTCAGGACAGCCCCTCCCAGTTTCTGCACACTTAGAAAAAAGGTTCCAAAAGGGTTTCTTCGGCTGTCCCCATTGGAGAACCGTGTTTGATTCCATGTAGAATCGTTTGTGTAAAGGGTTCTACCTGGAACTAAAAAGGGGTCTTCAAAGGTTTCTCTTATGGGGAAAGCTGAAGAACCCTTTTAGGTTTTAGATAGCACCTTTTTTTTCTCTAAGAGTGTGTATGTTTTCCTCCATTTGGTGCCTAATGAAATTCACCATGGTCGCCCTGTGTGTTTTGCAGCCCTCCATATGGCCCAGCCCTGGTTCCACAGCAAACTGTCCAGAGATGAGGCACACCGCTTGATCACTCAACAAGGTCTGATTGATGGGTGAGCAGCATCAGYCACTTTTCTGTGTGTTTTGTCGCAAAGAACTCTAAATATACTGAACAAAAATATCAACGCAACATGCAACGATTTCAAAGGAAATCAGTACATTTAAATGAATTAGGCCCTAATCTATGGATTTCACATGTTGGCCACAGACACCTTTAAAAAAAAAAATGGAGCAGCGTTGATCAGAAAAACAATCTGAATCTGATGTGACCACCATTTGCCTCATCTCCTTCGCATAGTATTGATCAGGCTGTTGATTGTGGCCTGTGGAATGTTGTCCCAGTCCTCTTCAGTGGCTGTGCGAAGTTGCTGGGTATTGGCTGTAACTGGAACACGCTGTCGTACGCGTCGATCCAGAGCATTCCAAACATGCTCAATGGGTGACATGTCTGGTGAGTATGCAGGTCATGGATGCAGGTCTCCCGGGTGGCGCAGTGGTCTAGGGCACTGCATCGCGGTGCTAGCTGCGCCACCAGAGTCTCTGGGTTCGCGCCCAGGCTGGGCTGGGTTCGCGCCCAGGCTCTGTCGCAGCCGGCCGCAACCGGGAGATCCGTGGGGCGACGCACAATTGGCATAGCGTCGTCCGGGTTAGGGAGGGTTTGGCCGGTAGGGAGGGTTTGGCCGGTAGGGATATCCTTGTCTCAGTATGTAAAAATGTAATAAAAATGTATGCACTCTACTGTAAGTCGCTCTGGATAAGAGCGTCTGCTAAATGACTAAAATGTAAATGTAAATGTAAATGGATGAATTGGGACATTTTCAGCTTCCAGGAATTGTGTACGACAATGGGCCTCATGATCTCGTCACGGTATCTCTGTGCATTCAAATTGCCATCGATAAAATGTAATTGTGTTCGTTGTCCGTAGTTTATGCTTGCCCATACCTTAACCCAACCACCACCGCATCTCTGGTCACAACGTTGACATCAGCAAACCATTTGCCCACACAACACTATACATGTGGTCTGCGGTTATGAGGCCAGTTGGACGTACTGCCAAATTCTCTAAAATMACGTTGAGGATTGCTTATGGTAGAGAAATGTACATTACATTTTCTGGCAAGCGCTCTGGTGGACATTCCTGAAGTCAGCATGCCAATTGCACGCTCCCTCAAAACATGATACATCTGTGGCATTGTGTTGTGTGACAAAACTGCAACACAACGCATTTTAGAGTGGTCTTTTGTTGTTCCCAGCACAAGGTGCACCTGTGTAATGAGCATGCTGTTTAATCAGCTTCTCGATATGCCACACCTGTCAGGCGGATGGCTTGTCTTYGCAAAGGAGAAATGCTCACTAACTGGAATGTCAAAAATGTGTGCGTAACATTTTTGTGCATATGGAACATTTCGGAGATCTTTATATTTCAGCTCATGAGACAGGGGACCAACACTTTACATGTTTCGTMTTATATTTTTGTTCAGTGTAGCTTTTGTATTTTCCTCCCTACACTTTTTTTTCTTCAAACGGACAGAAATACCATTTACAAAATTGTCCCATGGTGTTCCTGAAGAAACTGAGATTTTTTCTTTTGTTTTCAGAGTATTTCTTCTAAGGGACAGCCAAAGCAACCCCAAGACATTTGTACTGTCACTGTGCCACACACAGAGAATCAAACACTTTCAGATCTTACCGGTGAGTATAACCCCTTGTTTTGGTATGTGCACTTCTCTTATCTTTTAGATGACATGCTCAAGCTTGTGTGTGTGTGTGTGTTAGGTGGATGACGAGGGCGATCTGTTCTACAGTCTGGACGACGGTCACACACGCTTCACTGATCTGATCCAGCTAGTGGAGTTCTACCAGCTCAACCGGGGCGTGCTGCCCTGCAAACTCAAACACCACTGTGCCAGGATCACCCTTTGAGGGGCCAGGGGTCTCCCAGGGCCCAATACATACAGAGGCACCTTAATCACAGCCAGGGCCTCTCCGGAGAACCAACCACCCATGCATCCCTCCCTCCCTACCGTGCCTTGGACAGGAGACACAGAGAACACCGCCAGACATAAGCCAGCTGAAACCACTGTTATAATCACCCACTAGAACCCATCCTCTTGGAGACAAACGTGGTAAATCGGTCTTTGTAATGACTTTGTTTTTCAATAAAATATGAATTAGAGGTGTTAGGATGTGAAATAGATGAAGATTCTGTGTCACAACCCACTGGGCAGACTAGTTTGAATCAACATGGTTTCCAMGTCATTTCAACAACAACAAAAATCTGTGAAATGACGTTGAATCATTGTGGAATACTGATTGGATTTGCAAAAAGTCATCAACGTAAAGGAATTTCATCGTTTTTTTGTCACCAAACTTTTTACCTTAATCCATTGATGTGAGTTTTTTTGTTGAATTCACATTAGTTGACAATTCAACCAAATGTAAATCAAGATGTTAAAATGACTTCAGTGGGAAGTGACCACAGGTGTTGAGAAATCTGGTGTTGGATAAAGTGCATCTACTGTAGACTTGATGTGACCGGAGGGCTCTACTGCGAGCCCATTGGTTCACCCTGTATGTTAGCCCGGGTGTGGGTACGAATCACAAACACCGCAGTGACTCGTGTGGAGTCCAAACTTCAGTTAATGTACTGTATATAATGTGGAGCTGATCATGTTTGCAATGTGTATCGGCTTACTTGCTCGTTACAACTTTCTATGGGAATGAACATCTTCTACCGTAGCCAACTGTTGGATCCGTAGAGCAAGAGTGGCTATTTGACTCAGTTCACACCATGTGAATAGAATGACCAGTGTGGTATAGCCATAATATTTGTGCATTATTGGCACAGTTAAGCTGAACCTGGTCATTTGTCAGTAGGAGGGGATCACTACTATCAGGTTGTAGGCAAGGCATGATGGGAAATGTAGTATGTAGGCTACAGTGGTCCTCTGGCCTTGGTCATCTCCTGGGTAAACTAAGCTGTTGCTCGTTGTTTTTTTCACATCTCAAGGAATTCAGGTATTTTTCTAAAACAAATTATGATTAAAAAATATATATTTTAGAGGTATGAGTAGCAGAGGAGAATGCAAAGTGGTTGCATGTTGTTTAAGCTGGACTGTGACCGCTGTAAGGAGAGAGCATGCACAACAACGTGCTTCACTAGCCTGCACTGTACATTACTTTGAATTGTATTGATTGCATTTGAATCAATACATGTAAAACTGCTCTCTGTTGTTGTAGCAAGAGCCACAGAAGATATATTTGACTAAGGGCCGGATTCAATGCTTATTGCCGAAGTTCCACTTTGTTGCCCGATTGACATTTAAAGGGAATGTTCCCGTTTTAGTGGAGACTTCATTCACGGCAAACGCTGCATATGCCGGCTCAATCGGAAATTACCTTTACATTTCAAGCACACTGCAGCGCTGAACTTCGGCACTACGGATTGAATCCAGACCTAATTTTAGATTTAGACCACAAAGTGTAAGATAGAAATACAGTATAATATTGTGATTTTATTGATCAAAATCTGAATTGTTGTACATTGACATGTAATGTTTTATAGTCTTTTTTAAGATTCAGGTAAACCATGTGCAGCACCTGGAATGGTTGAATATTGATGTAAACAACAAAACTATGACATACATCATGTACTGTTTGTTGCTTCGTTTTGGAAATGGTACTGTAATCATGCAGCAATTTGTACAGACCGGTTTCACCAGTACGATATAATGAAACAAGATGTACTGTGCTTTGAAACAAGTTAAATAACCAAGACATGTTAACAATGCATTTCATACAATGTTTCTTTTAACATAGAGGGAGAACAGTGCATTTAAATAGTAATGCATGTCATGAACTGTCATGTTTTATAAAGGAAGCTAAATAAAGGAAGCAAACAAATGTCTGATTTCAGTTGTATAATTGTTACGTATTGAGAATTAGCCACAAGATAAACACAAATGTATATACATTCATGAAAATATTGCATTTATATTGTTGTAGATGACATGCTAGTTGCACTGTAGTTGAAACACTGGTAACACTAATTTCTGATAATAGTGACCTAAAGAGACTTTGAGCGTGGTATTAAAACATCCAGTCAGCGGCAGTCTTGTGGGCGAAATCCGCTTGTTGATGAGAGATCGTTCCAGCAAACAGGCAAATAACAGCGCAGTACAACAGTGGTGTGCAGAACGGCATCTCGTCCAGTGGGCACGTGATCACCATCACTGGACAATTGAGGAGTGGAAAAACATTACCTGGTCCGACGAATCCCGATTCCTGGTGCGTCATGCTGATGGCAGAGTCAGGATTTGTCGTAAGCAACATGAGTTAATGGCCCAATCCTGCCTGCTGTCAACAGTACAGGCTGGTGGTGTAATGGTGTGGGGAATGTTTTCCGGGTACACGTTAGGTCCCGTGATACCAATTGAGCAATGTTTCCACGSCCCGAATAATTCAGGCTGTTCTYGAGGCAAAAGAGCATATGGGTGTATAATTCATCAGAAGAAAACAGAAAGAGAAAGACTGCAAGTTCCTTAATGTTTTGGCTGTAGCCCATGGCTAGATTAAGGAACTGGCATATTCTCTCTCTCCCTTTGTTTTCTTCTGTTGAATTCAATATACAACCTTCTGTGTTTGTCAAAGATGCGGATAGATTTCCAGCGTTGTGCTTCGTTTGACAGTTCCGCGCGCGTATGCATATCTTTCTGCCAACAAGTGATAGCCATCCATCGAATGAAATAAGCGAGAGATAGACAGGACTTAACAGCACCTTATAAACTCACTTGCTGAGCTGAAGAGACTGCGATTCAGAAGTTAATAAACATTGTTAAAACAATGAAAATACCCAGACAGTCCCCAAATGGACCTTTATTGATATACATGGTGACTTGTGTTTAGTAAAGAACATTGTGTAAAGGTCTAGTAGAGGACTATTGCCTTACCTATGTGTTATAAAAGCCAATCTGACTTGTTAGGCTATATTGCTAGTAGCCTAGTGTTTAAATGGTCCCCCGAATCCCCCTCCCCTAATTAGCCTGCTATAGTAGGGTATGAAATAGACAGGAACATATTAGGCCTAACTGGCTACATGATCTGTGTCAGTGTGTGTGAGTGTTTTTCTCTGTTTTATTCCTACCTAGACTGCACCAATGCAGATGATGATCTGTCATTTCTTACAGACACAGACAGAGCACTCAGACCAGCAGAACCAGACGTTTTAGCAAAGAAATCGGTTAATTTCAAACATTTATTAGCGTCGACCTCAAGAGCCCTTTTTGGTCTCTAACTCCTTCGTCACCACCCTTCCGTTTTTTTTCTGTTTTGACTGAGTGACTGACATACAGTACCAGTCAAAAGTTTGGACACACCTACTCATTTCAGGGTTTTTCTATATTTGTACTATTTTCTACATTGTAGAATAATAGTGAAGAAATCAAAACACATAACACATCTCAACCAGCTTCATGACGTAGTCACCTGGAATGCATTTCATTTAACAGGTGTACCTTGTTAAAAGTTAATTTGTGGAAATCCTTTCCTTAATTCGTTTGCGTCAGTTGTGTTGTGACAAGGTAGGGGTGGTATACAGAAGATAGCCCTATTTGGTAAAAGACCAAGTCCATTTTATGGCAAGAACAGCTAAAATAAGCAAAGAGAAACGACAGTCCATCATTACTTTAAGACACGAAAGTCAGTCAATCTCGAAAATGTCAAGTACTTTGAAAGTTTCTTCAAGTGCAGTCGCAAAAAACATCAAGTGCTATGATGAAAATGGCTCTCATGAGGACCACCACAGGAAAGGAAGATCCAGAGTTACCTCTGCTGCAGAGGATAAGTTCATTCGAGTTAACTGCACCTCAGAAATTGCAGCGCAAATAAATGCTTCACAGAGTTCAAGTAACATACTTCTCAACAGCAACTGTTCAGAGGAGACTACATAAATCAGTCCTGCATGGTCAAATTGCGGCAAAGAAACCACTACTAAAGGAAACCAATAAGAAGAGAGACTTGCTTGGGCAAAGAAACACGAGCAATGGACATTAAAATTGTGGAAATCTGTCCTTGGTCTGATGAGTCCAAATTTGAGATTTTTGGTTCCAACCACCGTGTCTTTGTGAGACGCAGAGTAGGTGAACGGATGATCTCCGCGTGTGTGGTTCCCACCATGAAGCACGGAGGAGGAGGTGTGATGGTGTGGGGATACTTTGCTGGTGACACTGTCAGTGATTCATTTAGTATTCAAGGCACACTTAACCAGCATGGCTACCACAGCATTCTGCAGCGATACGCCATCTCATCTGGTTTGCGCTTAGTGGGACTATCATTTGTTTTTCAACAGGACAATGATCCAAAACACGCCTCCAGGCTGTGTAAGGTCTATTTGACCAAGAAGGAGAGTGATGGAGTGCTGCATCAGATGACCTGGCCTCCTCAATCATCCGACCTCAACCCAATTGAGATGGTTTGGGATGAGTTGGACCACAGAGTAAAGAAAAAGCAGCCAACAAGTGCTCAGCATATGTGGGAACTCCTTTAAGACTAAGCATTCCTCATGAAGCTGGTTGAGAGAATGCCAAGAGTGTGCAAAGCTGTCATCAAGGCAAAGGGTGGCTACTTTTAAGAATCTCAAATATTAAATATATTTTGATTTGTTTAACACTTCTTTGGTTACTACATGATTCCATATGTGTTATTTCATAGTTTTGATGCCTTCAGTATTATTCTACAATGTTGAAAATAGTAAAAGTAAGGAAAAATCCTTGAATGAGTAGGTGTGTCCAAACTTTTGACTGGTACTGTAGCCAGAGCGGGTCTCACTATGATGATGCACGTTTGACTTGAATGTGAATATGCGCTCCTCAGCTCAGCCAATCAGAATACTGTTGCCCATTGGTCAGCCAAATGATCAATGTAGACGATTATGACGACAGACACATAGCGCGCAAACGTTATTAAAAAAACATCTGGCTCATGGGCCGCCGGCCGTGTCCATTATTTTATATATATTTGTTGTTGTTGTTGTTGTTGTTTTTGTTGTCAATTTCAACCAGCCCACCCTCAAATCAAATCAAATGTTATTGGTCACATACACATGGTTAGCAGATGTTATTGCGAGTGTAGCGAAATGCTTGTGCTTCTAGTTCCGACAGTGCAGTAACATCTAACAAGTAATCTAACAATTCCACAACAATTACCTAATACACACAAATCTAAAGGAATGGAATAAGAATATGTACATAGAAATATATTGCCAGATGGCCAGACGCCCATGCTCGAAGTCTATGGTTACAGCTAACATGCTAGTAGGTACCATAGACTTCCAGTCATTGCGCTAACGCTAGTTAGCATTGGCTCGCGAAACTACCTATAACTTCCTTCATACTGGATGCAGACATAAAAAGGGTATCCATGAGTTCATCTGACTCTGGGGAAGTAGATAAAGGACTTCATTGCCACAATCCCGAAGTATCCCTTTAAGGTATGTTATTAATGAGAAGTTGTTAGTGCATGCATGTAGTTTACCAGGTCATAACAAGCTCTGCTTCCATTTCATACTGACCTAAATAGCCTTAGTGTATCTGAAATGACCATGTACAACAGATGTAGGATCTTAATTTGAGCCAGTTTGCAAGAGCAGGTAAAATAATTTGAATTATTATGTGGATTATAATGAATCAAAAATGTTTGGGGGTTGATACATTTTTCGTAAGGGAAAATCAAGTCTGATATTTCTAAGTGGAAATGACAAACTTCAGAAGCCTTTTTGAAACTCGAATACACTACACGTTTTACATTTCCTGCAAAAGGTTATCCTGCAACAGGGTGTTCAAATTAAGATCCTACAACTGTACATATACTTCGTATTCTGTAAAGCTTTGTTTGTGTCCACCATTCGCTCATTGTCGTCCTTGGTCAAATTTAAGATGCCCTTCCTGGCATAGACACTGGCGCCACTACGGTTGTACATATAGTAGCCACTAGATGGCAGTAGATGGCTTCTTGTACTATTCTGGAGGGAGTGATGAAATCTCCATATAAATCAATGGATCTCTCAGCATCTGTTGCGTAGACCAATAATTGCAATGGTTTGAATAGAGCAATCAGTCATTTACTTTCACAACATTTTACTGGACCTACTAGACCTACTAATAATCCACTGGTCTGTCATTACTAACCATAGATAGTAACTTTAGAATGGGGAGATGAGGTGATGACGAGCATACAGTACAGTATATCCCTAATAGATCAATCTTAATACTATTTATCTAGTAAGATTTTATTTGATTTAAAAAAATTATACCCTAATTTGATTTGGTTTGTAAAGAGTCATAGCGGTCTCTTTTACCATATGCTTGCAGTTCACATTGGAGTTAGTACATGTTTGTCAACAGTGAGAAATACAATCCATATTTCTCTATTGAATTGAAAATCAATTTTACAGAAAGCAATGAATGAATATGCCCCAGCCAAACTTGTTTTCATTTAACATCCGCTCTTTCAGTGTTACCTGAACCTTTATCAGACTGTTGTATGTGTGAATAGATTATGAATAACCTTGATAAATGGATTAGTGTTCTGTACATTGCAGTCAGACGGCTGAGCGTTTTGACTTGAGGCGTTTCTTGCACATAACACGAGTAAAACAACACAGTCTCTGTAGTGAGATAAACGAATCACCCCATCACTTCATGGCCACGGCTATTTCAATGTCTCACTTTGAAACTGTGCTCAAATCCAGGGGAGATGTGCACACTGAAGTCTTAAACGCAGCCCTGCTTCTGAGGTCTGCAGCTAAATGCTCCTCTTGGATTCATTCCTGCCATTGATCCATGTCTGGCTGCAGGGCCAGGGATAAGGGAGAGATGGCAGCTGGGAGAGACTCTGCTTCCCTTAATGAATTCATCCAGCTAGACAACAGCCCAAACAGCCTATGGATAACTTCTCCTCCCAGGCAGACTGGGGCTCGCTATCTGGGCCCACATGAGAACAAGAACAACTCCTCTTCTCTACTTTACCCGACCAGAAGGAGCAGAAGGTACTGATGGTCTGTGAGGGTAGGTATAGACAGGGACAGAGTAGATGTTCTGTGCGTTAGATGTACTGTACATGACCCGAGAGTGTGTCAGCAGGAGGCTGGCTCCCCAAGCAAGTCAGGCCACTCCCAGCAGCCTGGTCTCAGAGCATTTAGTTTTATTCTGTACGTAAATCTGTGATACTCCATTTAGTATAATATGTTACGTTTTGTATGTATTAATTTGTGCATGTCCATCACCCATTTCTTATGATATGTTATGAACTACAATCCGTACTATATGTTACAAATTGTCAAAATGTATGACATGTTAAGAATTCTAGCTAGGTGGCTAACGTTAGCTAGGCTAGGGGTTAGGGTTACGTTTAGGAGATATGTTAAAGGGTTAATGTTAGCTAAAAGGGTTAAGGTTAGGGCTAGGGTTAGCTAAGAAGTAGTAAGTAGTTGAAAAGTTGCTAATTAACTAAAATTCTAAAGTTGTCCGTGATGAGATTCAAACTCACAACCTTTGGAAAGGGAAAGTGGGATACCTAGTCAGTTGTACAACTGAATGCCTTCAACTGAAATGTGTCTTCCGCATTGAGGTTGCTAGACGTTCGCATTATACACCCACCCAGACCACCCACCCTACTATTGTTTTTGCCTTAAGTAACCATCTGTCTTATGTAACCATACCAAATTTTAAATGTTATACTAATTTGAGTGTCGTGGATTTACATTTACTATGTTTAGTCTATGACACCAGGCTGTTCCTAGAGGCCAGGGCAGCTCTACTGCCAATGCAACTGTATCTCCAAAGGAACAGCACTGTCACTAAGGGAAAAAGGCAACAACAAAAAATAAACCTTTATTTAACTAGGCAAGTCAGTTAAGATAAAATTCTTATTTTCAATGACAGCCTAGGAACAGTGTGTTAACTGCCTTGTTCAGGGGCAGAACAACACATTTTTACCTTGGGGATTCGATCTTGCAACCTTTCAGTCACAAGTGCAACACTCTAACCACTAGGCTACCTGCCGCCCCAAACATCTAAAGATCACTGTCCACTTTTTTTTCACTCTGCTTTGCCTTTTGTCTTTTTACTTTCTAAACATCAAAACATATGTGTTTTTATAATATATACGTGTGTAAGAAAGAATATTTAATTCAAAATAAACTAGATAGAGGTATGGTGTATGCCTATATATTGTTTGGGTAATTGAATTCATTATTAATCATACCTCAAAACATGTACTTATAATTCTGTTACTCTTTCTCAAATGCCTCTACCCACTAAACCTGCCCATTTCCTCAGTGCAACACCTTTTGGCAGAGTGTTTTCTATCCACCCTGTGATATACACATGGATACAGAGTGACATGGATAATGAGAGATACATTATTAATGAGCATCCTGATTGAGCATCTGATTTCTTCTGTCGAAGGCCAATCATATCTGTCAATTTATTTAGAGATTTAATCGCTATTATACATTGAGTGGAACAACAGGTGTAGCACACAAATAGCATTAGCTCGACAAAGAAATATCTAAAAAGGCAGTGGCTTGCAGAATGCAACGTTAAAACACATTGATGATGGGAATATGTGGTATTTCTGAAACGGCTTGAGTCAACCAGAGCAAACACAGTACTGAGGCAAAGGTTGGATTTTGTGTTTGTGTCTACCTTTTTTAGATAATAGATTGCACTTCCAAAGTAAGAAGAACAACTGAATTAAGATCAATTTCTTCATGTGTTTGAAAGGCTAGTTTGGTGGTAATTCTAACATTAATAATGGACAGCTATATTTGCATGTGTTTTATGTTTAAATGATCTAATTTCCCTAGACTTTTTCTAAAGGTGGTTTTCACCTCGTCATTTTCTGATATATCGTGTCGCAGCTAATTACACATTTTCAATGTTGGCTTCCTAGTCTGCCTGCTAACCCCAGATATATTTTTCCAGAGGTCTTGGTGCTGGAGAACGCTAAGTATCCAGCTTTGTTAATTACAAGGATAACACATTCACTCGTCAAATAATGGATATGGTTTGCAATTTCAAGTTTTAATAATCAATTACTGGGAGTAATTCTCTGTGGAGTCACAAGTGAGTCATTAAATCTCAAAAGGGAAGACATAGGTAATGTAGCTTTTTCTAAAGCCCTATTTTTAAATACATAAGGGAACAGGTTCTCGTCTACTTCAATTCTATGCATTTCCTTCCCTTATTACAATGTAAAGTAGCTCAATTAGACCTGGACTGTTCAAATTGAACACGACAGTACAAGGCAGTGACACATCCCCTGGTTAAATACTGTCTCCATGTAGGTAGCAATTGCTAAAGACTAATATAAAGTAAGAAGTTAAACACTCTTGGTTAATATTATTGTACATCAAATGTATTGTTATAGGCAATAAATTAGAAATAATATTCATAATAAAATGAGCTTTAGGCCCAGGCTGATGTCATTAGATGTTAAGCTCAGTATAGCTTTCCCAGACCAGTGGCAGGATCGTTCTCATAACAATCCATGGTGTTGGTTTCTCCACCAGCAGGACAGTTGTTATTGTCTTCTCAGAAACACCTTCAAAGCAACAACATTACAGTGGGATTTCTGACCTTAGAAAGAGTGCTCTGCTATGAGGGAGCCTGGCAAGAGGCAGCTCCCCGCCCCCCTTCCCTAATCCCCGGTTGAAAGGCATACCTTTATATTGCTCAAAGGAGATAGAGAAATCACAGCAAGCCAAGTGTTTGTGTGATAAAAACTGACATGTGTAAATAATGCCTGTGTGTATACAGTAAAGAAGGGAATATTGTAAATATGTATAAGGTTCTTAGTAAGATCCCACAATGAATCGATAATATCAGAACGGATATTTTCGAGAGTTATTGGCTATCCTCGAACCCCTGCCTGTTTTCTGAGCTGGATAGGTGCACTGAGAGATAGAGAGAGACAGAGACAGAGATGGTTAGACAGAGAGAGAGAGAGAGAGAGAGAGAGAGAGAGAGAGAGATGGAAAGAGACAGAGATGGAGAGAGACAGAGAGAGACAGAGATGGAGAGAGACAGAGATGGAGAGAGACAGAGAGACAGAGATGGAGAGAGATAGAGACAGAAACAGAGAGAGAGAGAGAAAAACAATTGAGCGAGGCTTCAGCATCTCCAGCAGCTTGGGCCTGTGTTGACCAACAGTGTTTCAGAAGTGCAGGAGCTCGCTGTGTGGCTCAGTGGCTGGCTGGCTGACTGGCTGACCACCGACTGAGCAACATTAAGGCAGTACTGCATGTAAAACCTGCTCACTCCTCACAGTAACACGTGAGTTTGGCAAGCAGGGAGGTGGGCAGAGAGAGAGCTGTGGATAGACAGCAGGGAGATTTAACTGACAGCTTATAGAAGAGATGGACTGATGTTTTAGGTGATCAAAGGGATGGATAAGAAATGGAAAATGACAGGGGGAAAAACAGGAAGGAGTCTTGCAGAGAAAACATTTGGATTTTTACAATCGTAAAAGAGCGTAAAACTTAAAAGCAAAGTTGAGATTTTGTTCAGCAGCATAGGCCTACTGATTGACATCACATAGTTCGTATTCAACTGCACATTTTCAGTTGGTTGGTATTCCAAATCATAAATGAGACATGCCCTGAAATTAATGCATCATGACATTATACAGGTACAGCAATCACATTTTATCCATAATACACTTGAAATATTCCGCTAACTCAAATTTGGAATGTTTCAGTGTGAAGAACAAAAAGAGTTCACATATGACATTATGCAACATGTACTTTCAAAAGAATTACTTTGAAATACTTCAAGAAGCAGCATGCACTCTAACCAAAGCATCGTTGTAGTATCACTGAAAACAGGGCATATTGTACGTAGTGCGCGTGCCCACACACACACACACACACACACACACGCGCACCCACAATCTTGGGGTTTATAGACAGCAACACGGCCAACACACCACATTGAATCTATTTGCAATTCTACCTACTTTTTTCTCTCATTTACATGATGTGCGAGTGACTCCTGAGCTAGACAGGAAGCTTGGTGGAAGAGCTAGGAAATGAACCATTTCTCAGAGCGCTGAGGAGTGGAAGCAGAGCAGCATATGTTGGGATTTGAATAGTCAATCGATGAATAACCCAAAGCAGTGTTTTTCTGGACGGATTGGTTAGAACAGTGCTCTGCATTGGTGGGGGAGGGGAAAGGGGGGGGGGGGGAGTCATCCTTCCACAAAGTACCAGGTGGTAGTCAAAAATATTTGCAACGCCAGGAGGTATTTTAAGAGATATTTAAAAAAAAATCGATACAGAGCTGACCTTTCACTGGGCATTTGCCGCTTGCTCACTCTCCCCATCTCCCCTGCTTCTGAGGCAGAGGAAATCATAGCACCATTTACACTGATTCTCTCCTAATCATATTCACATACTCTTTCTGGTGTTTCAGTTAGCTAGAATTTTGTCAAGAACAAAACATGTATTCATGACTTTCGCAAGACATCTCATCATCATTTTCTAAATGATTTGAACTGAATCCGGAATCCAGCTTTATTGTGTTTTAATATTGAGTTTAATATTAATATCTCAATTACAGTTGTTACATACAGTATTGTACTTACATTTAAGACTATATAAAAATAGATATGTTTTATTGACACATAATGATAAATGATTATTATGTCTTTGGGGAGTATCTAAAGGTTTGTTAGTGAAGTTTTCATATCTGACATTAGGTTGCAGACACAACATGCTTAACCATGAACTTTTCTGCTCTTTTCTGCCTGTCTTCACCTTTGGATAAGAGCCAATCTATTATTTTGTGAAATCATTTAGGAACGTTTGTCCCGCAAATCAATCCTGGTGAACATACTGTACAGTTTAACAGCTCAACAACAAAGACTCTCCTGCTCATCTGTCCGTCTGTCTGCCCGTCCGTCTGTCTGTCTGTCTCTCTGTCTCCCTGTCTCTGCCTCARAAGGTTGGAGCACCACTAGAGGGCAGGAAGTGCCCAACAAGCAGTCACATCAGAACAATCTCCAACTCCTTACACTTTTTATTACTAAACACAAAATCAAGTAATTACAGATTGTATTGTACCCTGAACTATATTATACCACTACACTATAGCATACATGGTATATTATACTTTCCCTTTTTGTCTATAATGTTCAAATCCTATTTAGAACTATGTAATGAAACTGAAAGTGATTTAATACATTACATTGTTGCAGGAGAACGTTCTTTGCAATGAGGAAACCAAAACATGTAGTTTGTCATTTCCACCAAAAACTGGGTGATCTGATAAATCATAGTCAATCGATCAATAATATAATAATACTTTCAGCAACAAAAAATATATTTTTAATTTACAACCTGTAGAAATTATGAGAATAGAAAGGTTCAGAACTTTTGTGAAACATCACAGCACAGTTGAAAAATATATGACAAATATAAATCCAATACGGATGGTGTTAAGAGATAGATGGGAGGTTACATGGAACTGAAGGTTGGGAATAATAACAACTAATAACAAGATAACTAATGTAAAACATACTGTGTCCGTAAAATGTATATAGGTTGAGAACTTTTGCCAAATAAATCGATGGTTGAGGTTCGAGGAAGGACGGGAGTAAAAACAAACAAAACATAACTATTGTAAAATAGACTGTTCCTGTAAAATATATATAGTATGTATGAGCTGGAAGTAGAAGCCTAAGCGTTGTTGTTCGCTAGTTTACTCCTATTAAGGGAGGGGTGGTAGGGTTAGAAAGTAATAAAGGAAAATATATTWWAAAAAATCTGTGTGTATATATGTATGTATGTATGTATGTATATGTATTTATATGTATGTGTATATGTATTTATGTGTGTATGTATGTAGGTATGTAAGTATGTATGTGTATGTATATGTGTGTACACATATATATATATATATATATACAGAGGTATATATATATATACATATATTGGCCAAAAATATATGGGGGATTGGAAGTGATTCAGACAATTACATTGATGAAAGCTACAATCTATCTGCAATATTAAAGCTGATCTACACCCTAAAAATACAAATATATAAAAAATGTATCAACCCCACAAAAATGGCCATTAATTGTAATCCACATAATAAATTCACATTTCCTGTCGCTGCAAGACTATTCTCCTGCTGTAGAAAATTGGCTCAAATTAAGCTCCTACATCTGTACATTTTGTCTTGTTTAAGAAACAAAAACCTACTGTTTAATATTCCTTTGGAAAAGATCCGAAAACAATTGACCCTTTATATGATAAACGACTTTGTGACCCCATCTTGCCATGCTGCTTGGCGGTTGCAGCCTATTTCAACAGGTTTTTCCCTGGAACAGATTGCTAGGGAGGAACAGATGTCAAGATCACGGGCTCACAACGTTTAATTGTTCTTAAGGGGATGGAGAGACTTTTGCTTCACAGGTTGTTGTCAACTGATCCTACATGTGAACAAACAGCTGTATACAGAACACATTACCAATCACCCCAATAAAAGTGTGATAGTAGTACCTATACCATTACTCCAACACAGGGAGAATGCATGTAAATACCTGCTGTGGAAGTGTGAAGTGAAATGTGTAATTAATAGGTTAGATTTTTTTAAATATGCTTCCTATGAGTTTGAAAATCAAACATTGGAGGATTTGGCCATTTTTCCTAATCTGTATCTCATTCAAAGGGCTTCATGGAAATTGGTAGGACATATAAAAATGTCCCAATGTCATACAATTAGTTGAATCAAAAATACATTTTGGAAATTATAGTGAGGTAGTTTGCTCAATTAGACATAGGAAACTGGTGTTAACTAAGTATAGAGGCAGCACTACATTCCTCCACTGTTGGGCCATCCAGCCTCAGTATAGTTCCAGCCAGGAGAGCTCATCTCCTACAGAGCATGACTGAGGGCTGACTGATCACCCCCAATAATGATCAATGTCCACCGGGGTGGATACGGTCCCACAAGTGCTGGAGGAAAATGGGAGGATGAAAGCAATACACACACATACATTACACTGGCCAATTGATTAGATGTTATTTTCTTCCCAATGACATGGTCTTGGACAACGGCCATCTACTGGCTGATCCATTGACTGGCTGTTAAGGGTGTTTTTGCTTGTTGCTGCTTTTCTGTGTTGATTGTGCGCTCGTGGAGAGGTGTTTTGTTACTGTGATTGGCTAAAGTGGTGGGCAATAAAGGCATGTTTTATATAATGGACCAAATGGTTAAACAATGTCCTCTATGTAACATGAATGATGTTATATACCATGAAATGTAGAACAATAACGGAAAAACCTTACCCTCAACTTTAAATATATGTTTTTCCATTTTGGTTATTGTTATCATTCTACATTTTACAGTACATCTACGTCTTCAAAACACGACAAGTGGCAGAACAACAAGTCCACAGTAATGTATTCTGTCGCTGCCTAGGGAAGGGGAAGGATTGTGAAATGTGCACTGAAGTGAAACATGAAAGGTTTCAGACAGCATCTGACACTGTGTCATTCAGCAACACACAGATAAAAACCAATTCGTCACCAAACCCCCTGCAACTTCTTTGCGTACCACTAACAAATGTGCTACTATAGAGAGTATGCCAAATATCTTCAAAGATAATCTTTATGTTTATTCCAAAAATCACGTAAAAAGGCACTGACTTAAACAAAGCCCAAAATAGTATGCTGTATTTGATTGACAACACCCCTTCAGCCTTTCTCTACAAACACATTTCTCCTCCAACAGGCTTGCAAGCTCAGGTTTGTCCTTTATCCAGGAGATTTACTGAATTATTAAATTAATCAGCCGGCTACAATATATGCCCATCTCAGGGCTGATCCTTCGGACACTACTTCATAATTGTTGCCTTTGCACATTATTTCACAATACCAGAAAATATGGGGATTGATTCCACAAGTAAATGTATTGGACTTGGTGCCATTACTTGGACAGGGAAAATTTAGAGATCATTCTATTTGTTTACTTAGCTCATCCTTTCATGCTGGGTTGAATCGAGACTAACGTCAATCATACCTTTGGACCTCAGACTTGTATAGCTAACTCCCTCAATTTGCCCCTTATTATCTGACAAGTTAATTGAATCTGAGTCCAATACATCCCTCCAGATGCTCCTCTGTAAGGAGGKACAAAAGTGCTGGAACAGGTGTAGCTGTGTTAACACTTATTTCCATTGAAGATCAGTTTTCTCTGGTCAGGCATCTGAGAGATGGGTTTATTTGGCTTTGTTTAAATACCTTTCATTTTGATCACACTGGGAAGTATTCCTATCATCCTCCATTCAAAAGCTTCCACTTTGACCCACATATAGCAATCTATTGATATAACTGAGAGAGAGGCCTCAGTCTCCATGTACAGTGTTAGCACAGTAGGGTACAGACACAKACATTATCTACTAATGGGGACACGGGCAAAATGACCATGACCTCAGAATCCACTGCATTTTAGGAGGAAAGAGATGTGTCTTGGCCCATAGCAGAGTGCTAAACAGAGGTCACAACAGATTTGTTTGCAGTGTCTTGCAGGGGTGAGAATTTCACAACATGACAGTAATTGTCACATTCCTGATCACTAAAGATGAGAATAGGACAATGTAATACAGTCCTCTGCAAAGGCATTTGTAAATCATGGTATCTTTTTTGGACATGGAGGTACCCAAGCCATTATTGTGGGAGACCCTGAATGCTTATCATGAAACAACTTGTATTAAACATCTACTGTCAACGAGACTTTCAGCGGATCAGAATTGCTTACATACCCAGCCATGAAATGTCTTCAAAGTATATCTCAAGACTTACACCATTCACTCTTAGAAAAAAAAGGTGCTATCTAAAACCTAAAAGGGTTCTTCAGCTGTCCCCAAAAGAGAAACCTTTGAAGAATCATATTTGGTTCCAGGTAGAACCCTATTGGGTTCCATGTAGAACCCTTTCCCCAGAGGGTTCTACATGGAACCCCAAAAAATTCTACCTGCAACCAAAAAGGGTTCTTCGATGTGGACAGCCTCAGAACCCTTTTGGAATCCTTTTTTTCAAATAGTTTTGTTTCACCTCGATTCCCAATAACCAATAGTAATTTGAAGTTCCCTTATATAGTAGAATATGATCATAAAATCAAGGTGAGGTTTAACCTCAATTCTAATACTGCCAGAAATATGAGCCTTAAAATGATATTCATCAGTACGATTGCTTTCTTTATAGTCATTTTTGTTTATGGATAAACTCTGTTCCCAAGCTACAGCCCGCTGACATGAATTAAGCACTGTGAATGATCTATAGCCACATAGCCAAAAGGTTATGCTGCTACTTCGTACAACACACAGTGGTGCAGATAAGGACTTTTGTCAAATGGCCTCACATTGGGTTTGACTTCATCAAAATGTACTTTCATGAACATTATGGTGCATGGGCTATTTTCACACAGGCAACCTTTGGCRTGAAGTGGAATCATTCAGTCCGGAGATAATTCATCCGTCGAGCATGAATTGTAAGAGGGCTGTAGACTATGTGCTTTATTCTTGAACATTTCAGACATATGAGAGATGGTGGGATTAAGGAATGCACTCTACCATATTGATCCCAGTGTAGTGAGAGGTCAGTTAATGTTTTTACATAACTGTTTTGTTTTGCATTGCTCTGGCCACCATTTATCAGAGGTATATTCTTGGAGCACTATCAAATTGCATAAAAACCCTACACTCTTGATTTCCTTGATTTAAACCAGCTTCCTTGGATATTCTACAAAACACACATTTATATATTAACTGACGTGAAAGTTTATAAAACTAACATTTATCAATAAATTAATTTAATCCGATTTCTTTCATGAAAGCTGATTAGGATTTAAATGGGTTTAGTCCATGGGATAGATATGTTGTGTCCCAATTAGTGCTGAACCAGAATGTGCTTTTCCCCTTCACGCCAAATGCTAAGATGATTTTTATTGACCAATCTTTGATCCAGAAGATTAAAGACGACACTGCTTTAGCGCTACAATGGAGAACCCTGAGGGTCAATAGACTTACTGTGGCCAGGGAATGAAAGAGAACTACAGTACCTCAAACTACCTCGTATGCACGGTTGCTTGAAGGACAAGACGATAGGAATGAATGGACTTTTATGTATTCATAATTAAAGAGAGCGAGAGAGAGAGAGAGAGAGAGAGAATGCACATGTTTGTATGATTTCCAAAAGCACGCACGCATGTTTGTATCATGTCTCTGTCTCAGAGTTTACCGTAAAACCAAGAGTAGAGGAGACAACGTCTGAATACCATTACACTTCATGGTCCAACTGTGTGAGTGAGCGCTAGCTTTAATCAGATCTTTAGCCAAATGACAGAATGCCCCTATTTTCCACAACCAATCTGTGTGGTCGATCAAGGACCTTGTTGCAGAATTTTGAACAGATATGGGCTTGCATTAACTCTTATCCCCTTCCTGTAAGTACGGAACACTTTACCAAGAGCACCCTGTTTTCCAAAAGGACTGAAGAGCCTTGTTATTAGAAATGGAATTACAAAACATTGATATCGTTCCCACCCGAAAAGGACACTCCTCGGAGATGTGAAGCAGTACTCGAGACAAGGATAGCATTCCAGCACAATTGACGGAAAACCATTTACTCCCCAATTGCACGCACATACTTCATCCCTCACCAGCATCCTAAACTCTATGGAGAATTGATTCATGGCTCTTCACTGGCTTTTTGCTTTGTTGATTTGTTTAAAGAATCTTCATCAAGTCCCGGCACTCCAAGAGAAATTGAGGGGGAAAACACAGTGATAGCGGAAACTCAAACCTAATGCAGACACTATAGAGATATAGAGGCTCTAAGGTCTCCAGAGAGTACTCTGTATGTGCGTGTGTGTGTGTGTGTGTGTGTGTGTGTGTGTGTGTGTGTGTGTGTGTGTGTGTGTGTGTGTGTGTGTGTGTGTGTGTGTGTGTGTGTGTGTGTGTGTGTGTGTGCGTGTGCGTGTGTGCGTGTGCGTGTGCGCGCGCCTGTTGGTGCATTATCTTCCTAAATAAAAACAATCCCTTTTTACGGGCATGTTTTACAGTTCAGAAAACAAGTCCCTTAAAATGAAAACATTGAATTATCCACATTACTCAATAGTGTGGCCATAGAAAGATCTCTCTTCCTTTCAGATGTCCTTCGTACTGTACCCATCTCACAATGCATGGTCCCTGGTGTACACCTGGCCAGATACTTGATCATGAGAGAATTGAAATACTAGACATCAAAATTCTAAGCATGAAGCATCCATGATATAAATTCAACACCATTCAGATGACTGAATAATAACATTAATGACATTTTTACATTGACTAAAAGTCAGAGTTCCCCCTTCATTAATTTTACAGTCAGTCTCTTGGACTGTGGAAATGCATAACCATAGCACAAGTTTCTTCGGTCTCATGTGCTTCAACTTTAGCCTTGCCACATCCATTGGAATTGTGAACTTGTAATTGCATACCTTTCAAAGGAAGGTTGAGTTTCCTTTTTCTTTCTTATATTGCGCCTACGTGGGTGACATTCTTCTAATACCATCACAATGGAATAGGAAATGTGATATGCTATCTATTCAATCTACTATCATATCAGTTATCTATGTGTAGGAGTAGAGTAAATCGGAATGCTTTACCGTTTCAGTGCTGTATGCATAGCTAGGTGAACAATTTCTTTTATCACAAAGTTTATGTCTGCGCAGTTGAAATACTCTGAATTTAAATGTAAACTCTTTTAAAGAATGGGGTACAGAAACCCACTGCAGACCCCTGATATAGAGAAAAGAAGTTGATAGTTCACATATTGATTATCAAGTGTGTCGACACACACAACACAGGGGATTATGATGTGTTGATATAGTCAAATGGTAATCCCTTTAAAGCTGAACATTGTATTTTGATATCCAGCAAAAGACTGGCGAATAACCTGAACCTATTTCCTTTTCTGCTTATTTTGTTGACAGATGGAAGATAGGTACATCTTCATGTGCTGGGTTTAGTTCTTAAGGTCTGGGTTGATGAGAGCATTACAATTGGAAACACATTTCTTCTTGGTGTTGAATAAATATCGACTTCATCTGCCTGGAAGAGGAATAGAGCATTAGTTACATAGCCAGAGTTGATAGGATCTCTTCCCTTTCTATCAGGCTACATTGATGTACAGTAATCGGAGGTGTGTGATACAACCAGCAGAAGATATTTGAAAAGAAAGTTGACATACACAAAAGGTTAATCACTGCTATCAAACAATTACAATGTTCTGCATGAAGGAGAAAAAAAAGCGTCCATTCTCCACTCTGTTTATAACTGATGAAACGTGTGAATTGAAATGATACAAGATATTTCTCTAAAAGAACCCCAAGGATTATTTACTTGTCCATGTAGGACACTGGGTTACCGTTCAGACTAACTGCTCCTTGTGTGACCACAAGAACTGGTATGCCTCTAAAGCCTCCAAACGTTATTCTACAGAGTGGTCTTATTCCCCCTGAAGAACTGGAGCTCAACCTGGGCCATATCTTGTTCAACTCAGCTTAGAGTCTCAAATGCTGCTCTGATTTCCTTGTAGGCCTTAGCGTTCTTAAGAAGTGATCACATTACACCGATGCCCCAAGGATTAAACAGGGCAGTCAATCTCTCTTTGTCTCTCTCTGTCTCTCTCTGTCTCTCTCTGTCTCTCTCTGTCTCTCTCTGTCTCTCTCTGTCTCTCTCTGTCTCTCTCTTGTCTCTCTCTGTCTCTCTCTGTCGCTCTCTCACTCACTCACTCACTCACTCACTCACTCACTCACTCACTCACTCACTCACTCACATTGCTTTATTGGCATGAAATGCAATTTGTAGATATTGCCAAATGGTACAACATTTCAGTAAATACAAGTACATGCATTTACATAGGTGACCTCACTCACTTCACTCACTCACTCACTCACTCACTCACTCACTCACTCACTCACTCACTCACTCACTCACTCACTCACTCACTCACTCACTCACTCACTCACAATGCATCTATATAGGTGTCACTCACTCACTCACTCACTCATTCCTTCACTCACTCTCTCCCTTTGTAGTCAATAAAATACTAACTAGAAAAGAATGAGGCGTTGGGAGAATCAATCTACTGGAAGCCTCCACAGTTTTCTCATCGTTTTACGTGTCATATGCCATCTCGGATTGTGACACAAAAAGCAAAACTCAGTATGTGGGATGGTTTCTGTGCAGTTTAATGTTAGGGAAAAGCTAGAGCAGGAAAGGGATTTTGATTCAGTAGAAGAATGGTTGTGTTTCACTGAAGGAGTTAAGCGATGTGTTTATGGAGCTACTGATGTACTATCTGTTCCCCAATCAAATGAAAACCCCCAAAAACGTCCAAGGACTCCATCCAGCCAAGCCATAAACTGTTCTCTAAGCTCCCGTCTGGCAGGCAGTACCGCAGCATCGGATCTGGGACCAATAGGCTACGAAATAACTTCTTTCCCCAGGCTATAAGAATGTTGAATAGCATAAAACTGTTGAATAGTTAACTACCTGTGCCCTCCCTCACTCCCACAGACTATCCACACTGACTACCTACACAGACTATATGCCTGTCCTCAGGTCTCTACCACTCAGCCACACACACCTGCACTGATACTTCATATTCACACATACTCACGCACACACTCATGCTCACACACTCACTACTGACACCTCACATACACTCACTTATTACCATGCATGCATCACATACGCTGCTGCCATAATTGATTGATTGATTATAGTGATTAATATGGCCATTCGTTGCTGCTATATTGTTTATAACGATCATTACTACCATTAGTATTTATCCCGCTACCAGACACCTTTGCCCGGTTTACATGTACATTCCTTCCTCAATCACCCCGGTACCCCTGCACATTGGCATAACGGCACTGGTACTGCACTAACCTCTACAGTGACCTACATATCGTACCTGTAGATATCCACATTCTCGTCTTTATTTGATTTGATTATTTCCTTCTCTCGCACGTCACTTGTTTTTACTAATTATCTATATTACTACCCCTGTTGTGTATTATTGGGAAAGAGCTTGCAAGTTAAGCATTTCACTGCACTGTTTCACACCTGCTSTATCCTGTGCATGTGACAATAAAACTTGAGACATTGTAAAATCCTCATCAGAAGGCTGATATTCAGATGGACATGTCGTTCGCGGTACAATGTCATTAGGTTTGCAGTGTACCAGCGAGTGTACACATTTGTTGTGTCCTGTTTTTTCGTTGAGAATCTGCTGATGGGCAGATTGGACTGTGGGGACTCCAACCCACTCAGCACTATCGTATTGTAATCAATAGTTACGTTTAGTGCTGACACTCCAAAGAGTTCTACAGTTCAACAGTCAAATTCCACGCAACTACTGCAACCTATTCACCRCTGTCACATCACACACGGCACTGAAACGTTCAAACAGGTCGTTTCCTTACTGCTTCCGTATCCAAATAAACATCGCCGTGATTACACTTTCAACTTCAGGAAGAATCCCATTCCATTTGCAGGAGAAAACATGTCACAACATTTTGTCAGTCATTTTTTAAATGAACCAACAGAATTTTATGGCTGTGACTGAATGAGAATATATGGTCACGTGAGWTCAGTAAGATAACTCAAGAACTGGGAATGTTGATCGTTGTAGTGTCTGTTAATACATTAGATCTGTGTATACAATACTGTCACTTCCATCACATACACAGTGTGTTTTTATCAACTCAGTAAATAAACAATATTTTCATTAACTGAGGTGAATACGAAACTCTTATTTCTACACACCAAAAATAATCCATGTCCTTGGAGCGTCCATTTCATAATGTTCAAGTGTGTTTCAATGGAGACCTCCACGTCTATCCTTGTGTTTTCATATAAGTATGCTGATGAGCGTTCATCTTTCACCCCGCTCAAGATCCTTTTAAATGTTTTCCCCTTTCCCCGACCAAATATTATTTGGTATCGAGAGACCATGTCAGAGGGAAAATAATGAGATCTCTAACTGACAGATACGAGACGTTCCTATTATGCATTTTCCCAAGAATTCGTTAATTTATGGATGACGTTCACAAAAAGGTAACAACTCAATATTGTTATTACTAATATGGCCGGAAAGTTACAAGACATAACATTATGCACTTCTTAAATAGGACTTTGGCTGTCCCTCCAGTCTAGTTCTTTCTTAAGCCCCCAGGCTTTGAAAAAGTGSATGATAAAGTCTGGAATGAAATGATTACAACAGACAGCTTTCAGGGTAAAATGAAGTCCCTCAGTATTATTTTCATCTGCCGGAGATTCTTTTGAAGTTTATATTCACAGCACCATGGCCATAAGTTGGAGTTTAAAAGTAAATGTGCAGCCTGAAAAGATGAAAGTTTACAGACTGGTCACTCATAAAAATAAAAATAAATGTCTTGGTCTCTGAGATTTTCACTTCTTGTTCTATACACTTTCTTTTGTTTTCAAAATAAATCTGTATTTTGCCTTCACTTTATCGCTATGACTCCAGAACACTTTTGGATCATATTCCTTAAGATTGTAATTTAAATGTGCACAAAAAAATTTATAAAGTATTTTTTTCAGAGCTAAATGTCATTAAAGACCCTCTGATCCTTTTCCGAATGTGAATGCTCTGTGGCTATTGTAGAGCAGTTGGTGTGCTTGGTTATAATGTAGGACTATTCTATATCAGGGGATGAAGCTGTCTGTTCGGGTGATTGACACAAGCCCACATTAAGAGGTGGTTTTGGAAATTAGTCCGTGGAGACCCTCTGGAGCCGAGCAGGAGAAGGAGAGCCGTCTCCAAGAGGAGCCGTGCCTTTTTAACCTCACTCATTGGTATTCCAATGTGCAAGTGGCAAGCTGCTCTCTAAATAGCTGAGGCATCCAGCCTGGTACCCCCTCGACACGCTCCTGCGCAGACAGACCCCGTGGAGAGCTGCCAACAATATGCAGCCCAGAATCCTCAAATTAAAATGGGCCCAATTAATAATCACATAGTTAGTTCATATTTCATACCTTACACAGAGCTCAACGGAACAAAGTTTGCATCGAAAATTATGGAGAGTCAATTTTTTTCTTAGCATGCCCAAGCTTTACCTTAACATTTTGAACTTTTCTGTTTTCCTCTCCTGTGCATGCTGGAATACTGGGTTCGTTAACGCTGTGGTAGGCTAGGAGGACCCTTCCCTCCTTCTCCTTTTCATTCTTTAATTTGGACAGATTGTGAAAAAAAATACATAATAATGTGAACACTAAGGGATAGTCATGAAATTTGAATGATCTCATCTTTGTGAAGGAATGCACTACAAAAAAAAGAAGATATATCTATATAGARGGGTTAGCTGACAACGTCACGGAAACAATGGCCACGCTTCAATGGGGCAGAAGTCTGTGAGTTGTTWTGGTTCTGGATGGCCAGACGGCTAGCAACAATGACAAGAAACTGCCATGTGGGGAATCCTAAGTGACTCGTTTCAGCTGGTTTCATCTTGTTCTTGATACCATGTCTTGTTTTGAGATGTTTTGCCTGATTTCATGTCAATGCTAACATGGCAAAAATAATTGCTAGCTAGCTAACCAACAACTGTAAAGATGCATTTGAAAGACAACAAGTGCTCATTTTGCAAATGTATTTCTATTTTCAAAAAATATTGTTTACATGCTGTCAACATTCTTAGCCAAACCCGTCTGTTTTGCCCCGTAGTTGGGCACYATGTTTGTTGCTAAACAACATCGATTGAAAATAAATGTTCTACAGTACGTGAGGAGCTCATCTGGGATGGCACACCAAACACACCATTTCAGATATGCAGGATAATATATATATATATTTTTTACCTCATGCTAGTCACCCTCCTCTGCAAGTATTGTTTAATGTTTAACCTTGAACAGTCATTCTTGATGTTTCCCTATTAAAACAGCTCAATGTAGATCCCCATACAGTAGCAAGTCTTTCTGTTAACCGTAATGTTATTGAACGCATACATTCATATGTTATGTCTTTATCCATTTAGTCAACGTCATTTGAAAAATCATATATTCCCTTTTCAATGAAATCCATTTGGATGAACTAAACTCGGGGTGTAGTCCATGCCATGTTAGATTAACCCCCCTTGGTTTTGTAGTTTTATTCTCGTCAAGCTCAGTGTTGAATCAGTGTGGTCTTATCACTGTCACCGATGAACATTTTGCYGATTTTGACATGTTCATTTAAAGTTGCTAATCAGGTGTAAATATGCAAGGCATGTTCCCATGGGCTCTCCTTGAAGTGCAAACAAAGGTGTGGTGGATGTAGTTCTGATGCAGCAGAATCACAGGGGTGTGATASTCTTCATAGCTCATTAAAATGGGAAAGACAGCAGTTCCCTCAGCCCTTCATTAATGGATTCATTGCAATTTGTTTTTAATTTGGCTTTGAGGATTGACATTAGCTCAGCCTATTTCTGTCATTCATGCATACAGTACATCAAGCGCCATTGTGTGGTGATTTTTACAACTACTTCTACCAGACAAGATACAGTTTACATTTTCTTTGTTTGAAAAAACAATACAAAATCTGACCGTATAAGAGAATACAAGAAAAAATGATGACACAATATGTAGAAAATATAAAAATGAAGCACATGAAGCACAAAGAAAGTACTTTACGGCAATGGACACTTCTACTTCTCAATAATGTAACTGACATTTCATGGAGGAAAAGGAATGCCCACAAATGTCCAATTTCCACTTGGTGGAAGTGTATGTTGGTCATGGACAGGAGCCTATTGTGTCATGGCCCATCTTAGCTGGTCTGTGAACTGGACTAGCCACCAGGCCATCCACCAGTCCCTTATATGAAACTGACTGACTTTATTGGCATCACACCTCAATGTCTGCACATTTCCAATTTCGGCAGGCAAATTGGGATTCCTGACCGCACTCACAAGTGTCTGAAGCACCATTTTCTGAATCTATGGAGTGGAAAATAGGATTCACTTCCTGTTCAACGCCTTTTCATGAACTAACCGCTAAATGTTATCCACAAAAAAGGGATGGTATCAAAGAAGAGTGATAATTGTATATTCCCCTACATCTCAATTACATTTTTGGAATTGTCAGGTATGTTTTTGCATATTTTGATGAATGTAATAAAACATGTTGCAATTATACAATTGGCTAAGTTCAGCTTTAGTAGAGCTTGGCTATTTAGCTTTGCTTTGTTGGAAGCGTTTGAGCCTGTCGTTAAAACAATGCAGCCCTGACCAATCCCTCCAGAGAGGCGGTCCAGGCAGCTCTTTGTGTGTACAGCCACTTAACCAGACTCAGGGACATTAGCCACCCATGACTTTACTACCAATCCACATCCGACACCCACTGTACTCCCTATTAAAATTTTACAGGTCAGAAATTTAAAAGGCAGTTAAAGGAATGTCCTTTTTCATTACAAGTGACAAAAATGAGCAGGTCGGCCTGTGGCATAATGACACAGTAATTAGAGCCTCTCGACTTGATAAAGTGTGACTCTAAATCAATGTTAGACTAATGAATCAATATTTTAATTATTAGACCTTTTAATGAGCATTTTGTCAAATTCCCTCGGATCTCGGTGCCATATTGGCCTTCTCTGTCATCATTAGCAAGTACATTGAGGTTTCACCACATTGTGAAAGTGCCATCATTTTACATTCAACTGTGACATCAAAGAGCTCTGATTCTCCTCTGGCTTTAGCACTGCAAAGGCTCATGGTCTTGATCCCCCGGATACTAATCTCTGAGAAAGAAGACTACGTCTTTGTAAAATGTATTTTTTTACGCTGTAACTCAAATCTGTACTTATTAATTCGATTCTTGCATCATTACCCACTATCTTTCAGTAGTTTGATTTAACCTATTGTTATACATTAGCTTTGTTTCAAACTTTATTGGTGGATTTTACAGAGTAAACTATAAATGGTGTGGGCGGTATACCTGTCCAGTTGAGTTGATTTGGACTGAGTAGTCCTATGTTGGCTAGACAGAGGGAGTCTACAGTATGTTGTCTGACATACCCAGTGACTAGACACAACAGAAACGCACCTGCAGACACAACACAAATGCACCTGCTTAGTCCGAAATACACCGGGAAAAAACAACACAATGCTTTGATTGCATTTCTCTGTAGTGTGTCAAACTGATTTTGAGCATTATAATGTATATTGTATATGAACACCCTGTATAACCTTGGATATTCTGGTGTCAGTTGAATTCATTATTTTCAATTAGACCCGACATGACATGTTCTTACCAGATCATAAAAGTTAAGTTCATAATTGTCCAACAGCTCTTGGAAAATGAGTAAACATGTCCAATTATGACACATTTAGCAGTCAAAACAATTACTTACGGCAAATGCATTCAGACAACACCTCATTTTACAACATCATGTACAGTGTACAATATCATTTCAAAGCTTTAGCAAGGAGCATGATACTGTCATTACCCTGTCTGTTTCCTCTAGGAGACGAATTCCTCAACAGAACACCAACATGCCCTCCTCAGTACAAGGCTTTAATCGTTTCTCTGGTCTATGTCTTCTACACTGTAGGAGTTCCGTCATAAATGTGTTATCGCAAGTATCCGATCTCTTATCAACTCAGGACAAGTGAATCCATTAATCAAGCGAATTAATTGATCTAAAAAAAAAAATCACAGAGCCGCAGGAGTTTTTTTCTCTCCCTGATAGTAGAAAAAAGCTAGGTTAAATGAGAAAAGACAATCTGATAGAGGTTAATTATAATGACAGCACCCAAGTGTAGCTATAGAGTTACTATAGTAACGGACTGATGAGTTAATCATTGACAGAAAGACATCCAGACGTGTAGCTACAAAAAAAAACTGTTTTTTTTTCAATGCTGGAAATCCTCATATAGAACGTCTTTATGTTCTGTCCACCAACAGCAAAACCATGTGTTCAAAAAGATGATTGGGTATCAAATAGTTCTAATTTGTCAACATGTGAGAGGGGTAGGTGACTGGTGATGATAAATAAAAAAGTTGCTTTTGTCCAGAATCTTGTCATTCACGTTTAAAGGTCAACATTTATTTGTAACATGCTTCGTAAACAATAAGTGTAGATTAACAGTGAAATGCTTACTTATGGGTCCTTTTCCAACATTTCAGAGTTAAAGATAAAACGTATTTTTCCCCCAAATAGTGACAAGGGACAATTACACAGTGAATAGTTAATAACAATAATGAGTAAAAATAACACGGCTAAGGAGCACCAGTACTGTAACGATCGTCTAAGGGAGGAGACCAAAACGCAGCGTCGTAAGTGTTCATGCCTTTATTAGAAAAGTGAACACTATGACAAAAATAACAAAGAGATAAACGCAAATCGAACAACACGAAACAGTTCTGTCTGCTACAGACACAAAGACAGAAAACAACTACCCACAAAACACAGGTGGGAAAAGGCTACCTAAGTATGGTTCTCAATCAGAGACAACGATAGACAGCTGCCTCTGATTGAGAACCACACTCGGCCAAACACACAGAAATAGAAAACATAGAACACAAAACATAGAATGCCCACCCCAACTCACGCCRTGACCAAACCAAAATAGAGACATAAAAAGGATCTCTAAGGTCAGGGCGTGACAAGTACTGAGCCCATGTGCAGGAGTACGAGATAACTGAGATAGCTATGGCCATATAGGTAGGTTATAGTGACTAGGCAACATGATAGATAATAGACAGTAGCAGCAGAGTGTGTGGTGAGTGTGAAAGTGTGTGAGTGTGAGTGTGAATGTGTATGTGGTGTCACATGTGTGCGCATGTTCTGTGTGTGTGGGCGTATGTAGTGTGTGTGTGTGTGTGTGTGTGTGTGTATGTGTGTGTTGGGGTGTATGTATGTCTGAATGTGTGGGTAGAGTCCAGTATGTGTCCATAGAGTCAGTGCAAGCGAGAGTGCCATAAAGGGTCAATGCAGGTAGTCATTTGATTAGTTATATAGCAGTCTTTTGACATGGGTTAGAAGCTGTTCAGGGTCCTGTTGGTTCCAAACGTGGTACACTGGTACTGTATGCTGTGCAGTAGCAGAGAGAACAGTCCATGGCTTAGGTAGCTGGAGTCTTTGACAATTTTCTGTTCCTTCCTTTGACACTGCCTGTTATAGAGGTCCTAGCTGGCAGGGAACTCAGCCCCAGTGATGTACTGGGTTGTACTCACCACTCTCTGTAAATGTTGTATATTTAACTAAGCAAGTCAGTTAAGAACAAATTCTCATTTACAATGACAGCCTACCGGGGAACAGTGGGTTAACTGCCTTGTTCAGGGGCAGAACAACAGATTTTTTTTTACCTTGTCAGCTCGAGGATTCGATCCAGCAACCTTTCAATTACTGGCCCAATGCTCTAACCACTAGGCTACCTGTAGCACCTTGCGGTTGGGTACCTCTCAGTTGCCATACCAAGCGGTGATGCAGCCAGTCAAGATACTCTCAATGGTGCAGCTGTAATTCTTTGGGAAGATCTCAAGGCCCATGCTAAATCTTTTCAGCCTCCTGAGGGGGATGAGGTGCTGTAGTGCCTTCTTCACAACTGTGTGGGTGTGCGTGGACACCAGGGAACTTGAAGCTTTCGACCCGCTCCACCACAGCCCCATCAATGTGGATGGAGGCGTGCTCGCCAAGAGGTCCAGCATCCAGTTGCAGTACAGAGAGAAGAGTTCAGTCTCTGTACCATCCCAACCCAAAGTTGTGGAAAAAAATGGCTTAAGGACAACAAAGTCAAGGTATTGGAGTGGCCATCACAAAGCCCTGACCTCAATCCTATAGACAATTTGTGCGCAGAACTGAAAAAGCATGTGCGAGCAAGGAGGCCTACAAACCTGACTCAGTTACACCAGCTCTGTCAGGAGGAATGGGCCAAAATTCACCCAATTTATTGTGGGAAGCTTGTGGAAGGCTACCCAAAACGTTTGACCCAAGTTAAACAATTTAAAGGCAATGCTGCCAAATACTAACTGAGTGTATGTAAGCTTCTGACCCACTGGGAATGTGATGAAAGAAATAAAAGCTTAAATAAATAATTCTCTCTACTATTATTCTGACATTTCACATTCTTAAAATAAAGTGGTGATCCTAACTGACCTAAGACAGGGAATTTTTATTCGGATTAAATGTCAGGAATTGTGAAAAACTGAATTTAAATGTATTTGGCTAAGTTGTATGTGATCTTCCGACTTCAACTGTATGTAAATGTGATTTCTGTTTTTTATTTTAAGTTCACTTGCAAACATTTCTAAAAACCTGTTTTTGCTCTGTCATTGTGGGGTATTGTGTGTAGATTGATGAGGGGGGYAAAACGATTTAATCTATTTTAGAATAAGGCTGTAACGTAACAAAATGTGGAAAAAGTCAAGGGGTCTGAATACTTTCCAAACGCACTGTATATCGGAAATAAAAGCCTTGAGTAGTTAGTTGATGCAGTTCCAAGTCTAGAAGGTTACCACCACATGTACTACCACCACATGTAAAGCATTCCTTTTTATTCTCTGAATTTTATTTGCCCATGTAAAATCTGTTATGACTGACTATACTTTTTTATAGAATCTCTTCGGTGGGGTAACTGGTATTTCTGAAAATATATACAAAAACTTTGGCAGCCATGCCATTTTAAAGAGGTTTATTCTACCTGTGAATACTTTCTGAATGCACTGCATTAATGAAMCCGGTGACTTAGGTGGTAAACTCCTCAATGTTATCGGATGAATCCCGGAACATTTTCCAGTCGGTGCTAGCAAACAGTCCTGTAGCTTAGCAACCGCTTCACTGAACCACTTCCGTATTGAGCTTGTCACTGATACTTCCTGTTTGAGTTTTTGCTTGTAAGCAGGAAGCAGGAGGATAGAGGTATAGTCTGATGTGCCAAAGGTAGGGCGAGGGCCCTGTATGTGTTTCTGTGTGTGGTGTAAAGGTGATCGATAGTTTTGTCACCCCCAGTTGCACAGTTGATATGCTGGTAAAAATGAGGCAAAACGGATTTCAGTTTCCTTGCATTAAAATCACTTATTTGCTTATGGCCCTATGCAGCTCATTGAGTGCGGTCTTGGTGCCAGCATCGGTTTGTGATGGTAAATAGAAAGTTACAAAAAATATAGATGAAAACTTTCTTGGTAAATAGTATTTTCTGCAGCTTATCATGAAGTATTCTAACTCAGACAATCAAAGACTTGAGACTTCCTTAACCATAGAGATCTTCAACCAGCTGTTGTTTACAAAGAGACCCCCCTCCCTTCGTCTTACCCGAGTCTGCCTCTGGTTTTGACGATGCATAGAAAACCAGGCAGATGTATTTTTATGTCCTCGTTCAGCCACGACTCTGAGAAACATAGGATATTACAGTTTTTCAGGTCCCGTTGATAGGATAGTCTCAAACAGAGCTCATCCAGTTTGTTCTCCAGTGACTGCACGTTTCGCCAACAGAACAGAGGGCAATGGTGTCTATTTGTTCATCGACGTAGTCTCATCAGGAGGCTGCCTCGCTTTCGCCGTGGCTTCCTCCTTTGAGGCAGCAGGTAGCCTAGCGGTTAAGAGCATTGGACCAGTAACTGAAAAGTTACTGATTCCAATACCCGAGCCGACTAAGTGAAAAATCTGTCGATATACCCTTGAGCACGATACCGAACCCTAATTGCTCCTGTAAGTCACTCTGGATAAGAGKGTTTGCTAAATGACTCAAATCTAAAATGAGTCCCAGGGATCTTTCTCTGATTATTAAACTATAATCTATGTGACAAATGTGATCCTAGAAAAAAATGTATTGGCCTTATGCATAAACAAACATTACCTCTGGAAAGAAATGTAGACTGGAGTAGGGGACAGTGGTGCATGTTGAACCATTTTTTACATTCAGCGTCACTACGTCAAGGGAATACTTTACTATTGCTTCTAACAAATATATCTACATATATTGCAGGATGTTGTGTATCCGTGGGGGGGGGGGAAATTATGTAAACGTAACAGTTTTGAAAACCTAGCTTGTCTCTTCACACAACTTAGGGTAAGTTGAGCCGCCTTATTCGCAGTCAAGTTTTCTGAATTTGACGCTACTAAGCCCATGAAACTGGTCCATGAGATTCTTGATATGTTTAGCAAGCACAGACTATGTGTGCCTCTGGTACTCTATAATAGCCTCTTTTTCACACAGGTACACTGATTCGTTTTTTTGTCAATGTAACTCTTCAGTGTCCGTTGGTCTATTTTTTCATCCCTTGCTGCTGCTCAAATAGACTTCTTCCCTTCTCCTACTTCCCTGGCTGCTCTTTCACGAACCTCAAGGGGGGCTAGACCCCTGCTTGTTTTACGTCTGTATACACAAGGCATGATGATGTCTGCTCTGTAACAATAAAATGGCACTATATTGAGTTCATATGAATGACAAATTGCAAAAATACTATGCATATTATGCATAAAACTGACAAATGTAAAAATCATTTGTAAAATGAAAAAAAAAATAGCACAATTTACCCCAAAGCAACAATTTTGACTATATTAGCCCAAAAGATACAAGGATACACTTTCATGATAGGTTCATATTGTTGCTTATAGAGACCAACTGATGTAGAAAGTCTTAAAACTCTGTAAACTAATTTGAGTTTGTGAAAATCTGTTTTTTGGATCTAACTTGCTTACCACTTTTTCAATGTGGTTTCTTCCTTCACAGACTCCATGAAATGATGACCTCTTCCTAAATATTTGATCACATGATTGATTTTGTATATGGTTTCCTAGAAACAAGGGGTGGCTCAACCAACCCTTTGGCAAGACATACCGCACTTTCATCTACCATGCAGAGCTTGGGTGTGGCTATATCTGCCTCATTCTCTTTAGTCACTCATGGGGATTTGGACGCTTCTAAGAGTTAGATGGGGTGTATTAGTAGAGCTATGAAGTGAAAGAACAAGCAAGGTTAATGAGCAAAAGTAGAAAGAGCAGTGCTGACATTGGTGAAAAAAACCAACACAAGAGGGGTGAAAAGGGTCTGGCTTTGGTTTTATACAGCTGAAACAGAGATTGTCTTGTATTGATGTCTCCTTACTTAGCCAAATCGCCCAAATATCCATTCAAATTGTGTATTTCTAGAATACAATGGTTTACAGTATATGTCCTGTAAAATCTTTGACATCTTTCGAAAAAAGATTTGTATTCCAAATGTATTAACTATTTACAGTATATGTGTACATACCATACACTGAGTGTAGAAAAAACATTAGGAACATCTGCTCTTTCCATGACATAGACTGACCAGGTGAATACAGGGGAAAGCTATGATCCCTTACTGATATCACCTAAATCCAGTAGTGTAAAAAGTACTTAAGTGTCATACTTGAGTAAAAGTAAAGATACCTTAATAGAAAATGACTCAAGTAAAAGTGAGGTCAACCAGTAAAATACTACTTGAGTAAAAAAAAAAGTATTTGATTTTAAATATACTTAAGTATCAAAAGTAAATGTAATTGCTCAAATGTACTTAAGTATCAAAAATAAAAGTACAATTATATAAATAATTTCAAATTCCTTATATCTAGCAAACCAGACAGCACAATTCTCTTGTTTTTTTATTGATGGATAGCCAGGGGTGCACTCCAACACTCAGACATCATTTACAGATAGTCAGGGGAACACTCCAACACTCAGACATCATTTACAGATAGCCAGGGGAACACTCCAACCCTCAGACATCATTTACAGATAGCCAGGGGACACTCCAACACTCAGACATCATTTACAGATAGCCAGGGGAACACTCCAACACTCAGACATCATTTACAGATAGCCAGGGGAACACTCCAACACTCAGATGTAATTTACAGATAGCCAGGGGAACACTCTGGCCTCTTCCTAAATACTCAGACTTAATTTACTCTGGCCTCTTCCTAAACACTCAGACTTAATTTACTAATAAAGCATTTGTGTTTAGTGAATCCGCCAGATCAGGTAATACGGTTGACCAGGGATGTTCTCTTAATAAGTTGGTGAATTGGACCATTTTCCTGTCCTGCTAAGCATTTAAAATGTAACGAGAACTTTTGGGTGTCAGGGAAAAAATGTACAAAATTTTCTTTAGGAAAGTAGTGAAGTAAAAGTAAAAGTTGTCAAAAATATCAATAGTAAAGTAAAGTGCAGATACCCCAAAAAACMACTTAAGTCGTACTTTCAAGTATTTTTACTTAAGAACTTTACACCACTGCCTAAATCCAGGGGAGGAGATAGGTTAATGAAGATTTTTAAGAGTTGAGGTAATTAAGACGTGGATTGTGTATGTTTGCCAATCAGAGGGTGAATGGGCAAGACAAAATATTAAGTGCCTTTAAATGGGGTATGGTGGTAGGTGCCAGGCACACCGGTTTGAGTGTGTGAAGAACTGCAATGCTGCTGGATTTTTCATGCTCAACGGTTTCCCGTGTGTATGAAGAATGGTCCACCACCCAACGGAAATCCAGTCAGCTTGACACAACTATAGGAAGCGTTGGAGTCAACATGGGCCAGCATCCCTGTGGGATGCTTTCAACACCGTGTAGTACATGCCCTGACGAATTGAGGCTGTTTTGAGGCCAAAAGGGGGTACAACTCAATATTAGGAAGGTATTCCTAATATTTTGTACACTCAGTGTATATATTTTCTGAGACCATAATCAAAATAGCTGTGAAGACAATACAAATTAAAACATTTATCTGAAGAGGCCTTTGTCTTAATTCATATCAAATCCATGCAAATTGTGATAAATACATGCATGTCCAATGTTAGATAGATGATTTGCGAATGGCTTTTTGCTCTCCCAATGTGATTACACACCTCATCGCAGGGCAACCAGTGTGTCAAACTACATCTCAACCACGACTGACAAAACTGTGTGCAGCTCATCTCCGCTGAGGCAGAACTAAAATCTGGAAGTAATCAGCTKGCYGGGAACATGAGAAATTCTCCAGAAAACACTTTAACGCCACTGGAGCTCACAGCTCCTCAAGATTGGATTCAGGTACCTAATCCCAGTCGGCAGCTGGCCCCCTCCCCCGTGCCTCTCTTTCACACGGAGGACCAGAGCAGCCACAGGGTGTCGGAGGGACCAGAGCAGCCACAGGGTGTCGGAGGGACCAGAGCAGCCACAGGGTGTCGGAGGGACCAGAGCCCAGCCACAGGGTGGGAGGACCCAGAGCAGCCACAGGGTGACGGAGGGACCACAGAGACTGCAGTGGCTGACACCGCAAGAGCTTGCATTTTTGTTTCAAATTCAGTTATTGACATAGCCTTGCTCTGTTCAATGTCCTCTACCTATACAGTAAGGTTCAAAAGAATACAAGATAAAAACTGACATCATTCAAGTCAATGAGGGTTCGTAACTTTAAAGTCAATTATCTCAGAATCATCTTTTTGCAGATCGAACCTTATAGTCCCAAGCTGGGCGCTATAAATATAAAAAACTGYAGCTGCCATTGTTAGTTTGTGCTTCTCTCCCAGGCCGCTCAACCTCTCAGGCTTACATGTACTTTAACACAGGGTGATGTCCCATGTGGCTCAGTTGGTAGAGCATGGCACTTGCAATGCCAGGGTTGTGGGTTTGATTCCCACTGGGGACCTGTATGAAAACGTACACATAAACTACTATAAGTCACTCTGGAAAAGAGTGTCTGCTAAATTACTAAAATGTAATTCTAAGTCTTCTCCTGTCACCACACTATTAGATAAGCAAGACATTCAAATGAAATGGAGAGATTTGTACCTAGAGCAGAGATTGTTGTTGTCACTGGCTACTTACCAAGCCACTTGTTACAGAAACACAGCTATTTCTCATGCCACACATGATGCAATCCAAGGAAGGTTCCTGTGAAATGTTAGAAACCCTTAAACAGCAGAATATCCTATAATGAAAGATGGGCCTACTATCACATCATGCCAATTGATTTGTACACATACACTTGTTTGTAAACACACACAGTGCCTTCAGAAAGTATTCACACCCCTTTACTTTTTCCACATGTTGTTGTGTTATAACCTGAATTTAAAATGGATTAAATTGAGATTTTTGTCAATTGCCGACACAAAATACCCTATAATGTCAAAGTGGAATTATGTTTTTCGAAATGTTTACAAATTCCTTAAAAAGGGAAAGCAGAAATGTCTTGAGTCAATAAGTATTCAACTCCTTTCTTATGACAAGCCTAAATTAGTTTAGGAGTAGAATTTTCAAGTCTTGCCATAGATTTTGAAGCAGATTTAAGTCAAAACTCTAACTTGGCTACTCAGGAAAATTCACCYTCTTCTTAGTAAGCAACTCCAGTTCAACTCCAGCCTTGTGTTTTAGGTTATTGTCCTGCAGAGAGGTGATTTCATCTGCCAGTGTCTGGTGGAAAGCAGACTGAATCAGGTTTTCCTCTAGGATTTTACTTGTGCTTAGCTCCATTCCGTTTCTTTTTTATCCTGAAAAACTCCACAGTCCTTAACGATTACAAGCATACACATAACATGACGCAGCAGCAACTATGCTTGAAAATATAGAGAGTGATAGTCAGTAATGTGTTGTATTGGATTTGACCCAAGCATAACACTTTTCAGGACAAAACTTGAATTTGCTGTTGCCACATTTTTTTTTCAGTATTACTTTAGTGCCTTGTCGCAAACAGGAAGCATGCTTTGYAATAMTTTTATTCTGTACAAGCTTCCATCTTTTCACTCTGTCAATTGGGTWAGTATTGTGGAGTAACTACAATGTTGTTGATCCATCCTCCATTTTATATTATCACAGCCATTCTACTCTGTAACTGTTTTAGAGTCACCAATGGCCTCATCGTAAAATCCCTGAGCAGTTTCCTTCCTCTCTGGCAACTGAGTTTGGAAGGATCCTGTATCTTTGTAGTGACTGGGTGTATTGATAGACCATCCAAAGTCTTATTAATAATTTCWCCATGCTCAAAGGGATATTCAATATCTTTTTTACACATATACCAATAGGTGCCCTTCTTTAAGAGGCATTATAAAACCTCCCTGGTCTTTTTGGTTGAATCTGTGTTTGAAATTCACTCCTCGACTGAGGGACCTTACASATCATTGTATGTGCGMGGTACAGAGATTCTAAAATCATGTTAAACACTTTTATTCCATGTAACTTATTATGTTACTTGTCAAGCAAATTCTACTCCTAAACTAATTTAGGCTTGTCATAAGAAAGGAGTTGAATACTTATTGACTCAAGACATTTCTGCTTTCCCTTTTTAAGGAATTTGTAAACAACCAATTTAACAGAGCTTGAAGAATAATTGGCAAATATTCTACAAACCAGGTGTGTAAAGCTCTTAGAGACTTACCCAGAAAGACTCACAGCTGTAATCGCTGCCAAAGATCATCTATTGACTCAGGGGTGTGAATACTTATGTAAATGAGATATTTCTGTATTTCACCCCCTCCCAAAAGAAAATCTAATATTTGTAAAAACATGTTTTCACTTTGATATTATGGGGTATTGTGTGTAGATGGGTGAGAAGAAAAAATGTAATARATTTGTAATGTAGGGTGCAACACAACAAAATGTGGAATAAGTCYAGGAGTACGAATACCTTCTGAAGGCATTTAATGGAAACATCAGGCAGATTGTTGTAGATAAGTTATCAAAAGATTATTTGTTTTCAAGGGTTTAGGGTTAAATAGAAATACAAAGGAGGGGAAGAGGCGAGGTAGGCCTGTTTTTGAACTTAATACTAGTTGTTTATCTTTGTACCCTGGCCAAAGTGGCCTGGTCAAATTCCTTGAGGTCATGCAATTTGCACCATATGTTCGAATAAATACAGGGGGATTCTGGTCAAACTCAACATCTAAGCAGATGTCAGTGGGATTGAAGGTTTCTGTTTGAAGGCTCCCTGGATGGGAACCACACGCCTTAGACAAGAGGCTGGATGTTACACATATTTAACACGACGCAATGCATTACCTTCCTCTCAACTCATACTTTACATTRGCTGGCTTAAGTGTGTCTCAATGGAAAACAGTTTGGAGTAAGGCTCCTGTGAAGTATTGTTTATGAACTGTTACTTTTTAGATTTTCTACAAGCCTGTTTGCTTGATTTTTTCACTCGCCCTCTCCCCCTTTCTGTGTTTCCCTCACACCCAGTGGACTTGTTCTTCACAGATGATCTCCTCTGGATTTCCAATTTGCAGTGCTCTGACTGTAGCAAGCAGCAGCAATGCTTTAGCAGGGCATCAGAGGRTTGCTGCCCCCTCCACTGTCTGCAGTGTGACACCTCCATTCCTTGCTCTTGTCAGTCTYGTGAAGAAAAAGCGGATTACTGTCAGTTTCAGGGAGGCTTCACAAAGCGGAGCGGAGCTCTGAACATGGCTGCTGTTTCTTCTCAAGGCACTCCACCGTCCGCAGCATTTGAGGAGCCCAGCGTGCTGCCACTACACAGGCTCAGGGACATCAGGGACACACGCAGCACCAGGGTCATGAAACACAGTCACATATACAAATGTAGGATCTGAATGTGAACACCCTGTTGCATGAGGACTTTCCTGCAATGCAGGACATTTAAAACTTGTAGTGTATTTTCTGTTTAAAAAGGCTTCTGAGTTTGTAATTTCCACTTAGAAATGTCAGACTTGATTTTCCCTCATGAAAAATGCATCAATCCCTAAAAGAAATTCCATGAATTATAATCCACATTTCCTGTTGCTGCAGGATTATTTTCCTGCTGTAGCAAACTGGCTTCAATTAAGACCGTACATCTTTAGTCACACAGCCTCTCTAAGAATCTAGCTCTTAATCACATGTGCGCAGCATTAGAGACCCAGCATCTCGAGGTGTTTTGTAGATTTGATGGCTGTGTGTGTATTTTCTGCCAGATCCTCCCCCTATTGCTTCCCCCTCACCTTGAATTTCCCAAGAGACACCCCACTGAGAAAACGACAGGGCAGCAAAAAAATGTACAAAACCAGCTCTCTCCTGGCTCACACTACCTTTCTCTTCTCAGATAGAAAATGTGTGAGCTAGTGGAAAGTGACATTTGAAGAGCCATTTGGACTCCCACGCCATCATTTTGAGTCACATAACATGGAAAAACATGATTGTGCATTAAATTAACCTTAGTCTATGGGTGTTTCATATCCTCCAATATTGCCAAATGTTTATCTTTAGATCTATGTCATTACAATAGGTTTAATGCATGTTTATTTCGAATTTGAACAATTTATTGAGATGAATTTATATTCTTTAGGGAGCACCCAGTCTGGTTAATGATACCAACAAGAAATATGTTATTTTTGCTGTTGTTGCAATTAGCATGAGGAGAGAAATGTTTTCTATACTGGACCAAAGCCAAACCACATTCATGACTGAGGCTAAGATCACAGTGCTTGTTTTAACATAACCATGGTAGTGTTTACTGGGCTTCATTATCTTCTAATTCTGAAAAACAAAACACGGTTATAATGAACATCTAGTGGACAAGAGCAGCTGAATGATTTACAACAGATCAAAAGAATGTGAAAGACTGCAATATGTGCATGCGTGCGCACGTGCGTGTGTGTGTGTTTGTGTGTGTTTGTGCTGTGTTKGTAGAAAATAGCCTATTAGGGAGACAAGTTAATGTTAAGTACAGCACTTGGGCATCATCATGAAAAAAAAATGCAAGTGATTATCATGTAAAGGCAACTCACACCTTTAACATACAGAAACATATGAATATTTGCTGTTATTAGTTACCATAAACCTTGAGCAGGCTTAACATTCTGGTGAACTTGAGATTGCCATTTGAAGCTCAGGTTTGCTGTCAGCAAGACTGGAGGTGAGCCGTGCCAATAAATATTTATTAGACTATAAAATCCAGCTCTCTAATAGGTCAAATGTGCACTTGTTTTTAGGCCCTCTCCTTGACAACTTACTACACATGACAGTTCTGACACTGAAGCCAACGTGGCATCAGCACCAGCTGTGTAAAGATGGGGATTTATCTGTAATTGATATAACATCCGTTCTGTTGTAACTTAGAGGATTTCCACACACCTTTAGACGATGGAAATGTTTWAAAAAATCACATTATTTCATTTAAATGGATACACAACATATGTAAATATGCACAGACATGTTAAAAATAAATGGATCAAATTAGGTAAGTATATTAGCACAAGTAAAAAATGCTGGATGCTTTTGATTCGTTTTTTTTTTCATCTTGAGATGCGAGGTATGTTTAGTTCAGAGTCCCAGCTTGTCATTTCCTCTTACCAATTACTGGTGTACCACCCCCTCCCCCATTTTTAAAAATGTATCTCAGCCTCATTGCAGAATGTGGAAAATAGCACACGATTAGCTATAAAACTGCACATTTTTATCTCTGCCCCATGGCAATATGTGTAGAATTGCATGAAATCGCTTTAAAAGAGCATCATTATTTCTCAGCTTCATGGCAAAAATGTGTAAAATAGCTTGAGATTAGCTATACAACTGCAATTGTTTCTCTTTGCCCATGGCAAAATGTGTAGAATTGTAGAAATGTACCTGTTTTTCGTGTGTTATTGAACCGCCCCCTTACAAACTGGTGTCTTCATTTCATCGACATCAAGGTCCTAAAACACACCCTCTCCAGGCTTTCCTGGTCGTTAGGACAAGCAGACAGTGCTCCAACAAGTACATTGGAAACTTAGAGAAATGTTTGAGATTTAGAGACCGTTTTTAAAAGATACGCCGTTTTTAGTCCGTTGTCTTCAAAGTCACATTCAAAATAAGGTGACATGTCATCTCGTGATGCAGAAATATAGCCACAGTATTTGTCATCCTCACGCTGTGTACGAAAGCATTAGAATTGCTCAATTTTAAGTTGTGACAGTTCAAGGGAACATAGACCCATAACATATTCAAAATGATCCACAGCAAGGTCAGTGTTCAAATCCCTCTCCACATCTATGTACCATGAGGCAGGCAAGGATGCAACACATTTCATTTGGGACTGCCGAAGAATCCAATGTAGAGCCATGACTTGTCTGGACACCTGACACTCGTCCTTAGAGAAAAGCTCAGTAACGAACGACCAGAGCTCAAATAAATGTACGCCCAAGTCTGTGTCCAAATCAAAATTCAAATTCTCCCCCAGTCCAGCTGCTAGAACATGGACTTCTTCTGCAGTTGTAATACATACACTTATATATACATTTGGAGATAATATTGGCTTAGGCTTGGCTGATTGACCTGCATTCTGGATTCAGCCCCCTCCGCCTGGCCACACCTGGGGCCTGGGGCTGGCATGTGGCTGTCACCGGCCATAGCCACGGAGCGGGATTGATGACAGCCATTCACTGATGAAGCTGTATTCATCATTCCTGTCCAGGGCTGCACTGACCAGATGGACCCTGACCATCCATCCACTGTCAGGGACACATCTGTTCCTGTTGTTGCTTAGAGTACTAACAAGTCACTGGCTCCCTGAAAGCCTGATGTCAGCCAGAGAAGGAGGGACATTGATGCATGCTGCCTGTTAAAGACAAAGCCGTCCTTAGATCCCTTTTCTACACTGCTGGGAGAGCTTTATCCTGCACAATCGCTCAGTGGACTCAATGCTAGCGCTTAGAAGGGATATTTCACTCTTTATTTCCTTATATTTGTGGTGTCTGCCTTAAAAATGACCTGCTCACAATGGGAGTTTTGGCAAGGAGTGGCTGACAAGGACACACAGAAGTGGTGGAAGAGGGAGCACKGACATTTTCCTCACCCTCTCTCGCTGACAGACAGGCACTACACAAAGAGACAGTCGCAGAGGGCTCTCTGATCTTTCTGTCAATCTCACATCCACAAACATTATCAGTGGGAATTTTCATAAACTCAACATCTCAATTAGCATTTAAGATATCTTTGGGCGTTAGCACAATAAAAAATAAATATATATTTCTACTATATTTCTATCTCAAAAGCACACAACACAACCTTGCCATAACTGCCATAACTTGAGTTTGAAAACATCTAGGAGCATTTTTACAGATGGTCAAAGTAATTAAAAGGTTTATTGCCTTTAATTCAATCCCAAAATGTATGAAGTGAAGGAGAGAACACCTTTCAGTCCATCTTCTCCTGCTGCTTCTGCCCATCCGACCTGCCTCTAGCTTCCCTCTCCAAATTCCTCACAATAAAGATAATGTATGAAAGGGCTTGCTGTGAGTTTCCGATGGGAATCCCTGTTGTTGGTTTTTAATCTCTCTGTGTTGTATAATAAAAGGTTACAGCTCTGCTGGTGTCTGGTGTCTATGTGTGTGTTTATGTGTGTCTGTTTGCAGGTGAGAGGCAGGTAATATTCTCTGCAGGGCCGCTCTCTCTGCCAGTGTGTTGGAAGGTTGGGCTGCCCACTTAGTGGATGTGAGTTCATTAGGCTTCTCGCGAGGAGGTTGCGAGCGCCGGGAGGAAGCCCTGTGAAGTTATTCATTGTCTTAAGACTCAATTCTAATCACCTCACTCAGCGTGACTGACAGAGCTGCTCTCCAGTGTGATTGAGAGTATTGATCTCTCCGTCGGCTCTCTCTAGCCACATCGGGGATGCACAATCAGAGCCTTCACTTTCAAAAAATCTCTTCATCTGCCTTAATCATCCGATCAATAATTAGCGTCAGGACAGTGGGGCTTTGACAGAGCCGTGTTAGGGAGCGGTTTAATTCTCCGCCTCTTCCTCCTCCTCTCCTTTTCTCTTTTCTCCTCTCCTCTCCAATCCTCCTGTACGTCCCCACTGGGGGCTAGAGGAATGTGCTGAGTAAAGCTGATCTATTAGACTGGGGCAGTAAGGGCAGGGTGGTGGAAGCCCTAACAGCGTTGACTTTCAGATCCACTGGCTCCTTCTCCCTGTGTTGTGTCCATCCCACTTTCCCGTCATGCAAGATCGGCAAGATTTCTGTCACCTTCAGAGATGGCAAGGGGCCAAGAAATCTTGGAACTGAAATCCATTCTCACAGCATCCTCTCGTAGCAGCTTGAACTTGCTAATCTTTGGATAATTGCAGTCTTAAAGGAATATTACAACTCAGGTGCCGGAACAGTGGGTGTGTCGTTGTTGATCACATCGTGTAATGTTGACATGATCAACATGAATTTGGTCCTACTGTATCTAACCATTCTGAGTCGTCCAAGTGGAAATCATAGGCAATGTTGCATTGCTTAAATGGGTAACAAAATGCCAGTGTTCAGCCAATGGTTTTGTCCTTCTACTCYATCCATATTCGTCCTCGGGCAAGTCCAAGGGGGAGGGGTGTGCAACAACTGGTGCGCTGCTTCCAGTGTGAAGGAAATCTGGAGCTTTTGCTCACCTGATATAGAACAACTCATGGAAAGCTGCAGACACTTTTATCTACCAAGACAGTTCTCAGCCATAATCATCACGGTTGTCTACATCCCTCCACAAGCTACCACCACTTTAGCACTCAACAAACTGTATGGGGTCAAAAACCATGGATTACAGGAAATATCCGCGCTGGGCTACAGGCTAGAGCTACCGCTTACAAGGAATGGGACAAGAACATGGACTGATACAAGAAAGCCCGCTATGATCTCCAACGATACATCAAACATGCAAAAGGACAATATAGGAAGAAGGTGAAACCCTATATCACCGGCTCCAACGCTTGTTGCATGTGGCAAAGCTTACAGACGATAACATGTTATAAAGGGAAACCCAGCCATGTGATGCATAACATGCCTTTTATGCTCACCTTGAGGAACACAACATGAAACATTGCGTGAAAGCCCCTGTTGTTCGGGATGACTGTGTGATTTCACTCTCCGTGGCTGATATAAATACACATTTTAATCAGGTTAACACTCGCAAGGCCGCCGAGCCAGACGGAATACCAGGGCATGTTCTCAAAGCATGCGCAGTACAGCTGTCACGTTTTTTTCAAACATTTTCAATCTCTCCTTCCACTTCACACTGCTCTCTCCCACCTGGACAAGAGGAGAAATAACTATGTGAGTATGCTGTTCATAGACTACAGCTCAGCCTTCAACACCATAGTCCCCTCCAAGCTCATCACCAAGCTGGGGAACCTGGGACTGAACACCACCCTCTGGAACTAGATCCTTGACTTCCTGACGGGGCGGCCCCAGGTGGGGAGGGTAGGCAACAACACCTTCGCCATACTGACCCTCAACACGGGGATCCTTCAGGGGTGTTTGCTTTGTCCCCTCCTGTAATCCCTGTTCACCAATGACTGCGTGGCCATAGACAACTCCAACACAATCATCAAGTTTGCTGATGACACGACAGTGGTAGGCCTGATCACAGACGGCAGTGAGACAGCTTACAGAGAGAACGGCAGAGACTTATCAGTGTGGTGCCAGGACAACAACCTCTCCCTTAACATCAGTAAGATGTCAGTAAGGGGCTGATCATGGACTAAGATGGGAGAACATGCCCCCATCCACATTGGACAGGGCTGTAGTGGAGCGGGCTAAGTGCTTAAAGTTCCTTGGCATCCACATCACTAAGGACATAACACGGTCCACACACACAGTCGTGAAGAGGGTACGACAGCACCTCTTCCCCCTCAGGAGGCTGAAAAGATTTGGCATGGGCCCTCAAATCATCAAAAAATTCTACAGATGCACCATTGAGAGCATCTTGACTGGCTGCAACAGCTTTTAATATGGCAAATGAACTGCCCTCGATCGCAAAGCACTACAGAGGGTGGTGCGGTCAGCCCAAGACATCCATAGACATGGTCGATGTAGCCGTTTTCATCCTGCCTGAGAGAGTCAACCTGTGCAAAGAGCGTGCATAGCCTGTCAGCACGTGATTGGTCTGTGTCAGCACGTGGTCCTGTGTGACGAAAAATGTAATAATCAGAATGGATCACTATTTAATTAAATACCTCGATTTGTAGCACATTTTTTAAGAATTCACCACGGGAATCGAACTTGATCATAATAAACAATTTTTAGAGCCCAAAACGGGCATCACATTTTTTGGCTGCATCACCAATTGGTATGGCAACTGTTTGGCATTCAACCGTAATGCGCTATAGAGGGTAGTGCGTATGGCCCAGTACATCACTGGGGCCGAGCTCCCTGCCATCCAGGACCTCTATACCAGGCAGTGTCAGAGGAAGGCCCTAAAAATTGTCAAAGACTCCAGCCACCCTAGTCATAGACTGTTTTCTCTGCTACTGCAAGGCCAGAGGTGCGAATGTTCCAAGTCTGGAACCAACAGGACCCTGAACAGCTTCTACCCCCAAGTTATAAGACTGCTAAATAGTCTGTTAAGTACATAATTACCCAGAGCTACAGTATCTGCATTGATCCTTTTTGCAGTAATCTCTTTTGACTCATCACATACGCTGATTTTACTGTTTATTATCTATCCCGTTACATAGTCACTTTATCCCGATCTATATGTACATATCTACCTCAACTACCTCGTTCCCCTGCACATCTAGTCAGTAATGGTACCCCGTCTATATAGCCAAGTTATCGTTACTCATTGTGTATTATTTATTTTTCTATTTATTCCTCGTGTTATTTGTTCTTATTGTTGAGACGGGCCCGTAAGTAAGCTGTTAGTCTACATTTGTTGTTTACGAAGCATGTAACTTGATTTGAGCTCCCTGCCATCCAGGACCTTTATTTCAGGCAGTGTCAGGGGGCCTGAAAAATTGCCAAAYACTCCTAGCCACCCTAGCCATAGACTGTTCACTCTGCTACCATCCGGCAAATGGTATCTAAGCACCGGCTGTTGGACCAACAGGCTCTGAGACAGCTTCTACCCCCAAGCCATGAGACTGCTAATTAGCCATTCGACTGCTAAATAGTTAATGAAATGGTTACCCGGACTGTCTGCACTGACCCTATGCACACTCACAAGACTATACTGTATGTACACACACTCACACACACTACTCTGTCACTCTCACACAAAACCCACACACATTCACATAACACACACTCACACACACACACATACAGATACAATACAAATACACATTCACACACAGACACACACAAACTTCTACACGCATCATACTGCTGCTACTCTGTTATCTATTTTACTCTAATTATTACTTTTTTGGTCGAAATTTAGGATAAAATTTTTAAAAAATCGAAAAACAACCAAACAAACAATACTTAGTAACAATAATAATAGTAACTTCTGTCTAATAATAACAATAAAATAATTATAATACAAATAAAAAAACATACATCAACAGCATACAAAAATACTATTACAACTACTAATACAACTAATTAAACTAAGTACCTATAATGTATCCTGTTGCCTAGTCACTTTACCCTGCCTTCATGTACATATCTACTTCAAATACCTCTTTCTGCACATTGATCTGTTGCTGGTACTGTATATAGATCKATTGTTGTGTATTTTATTCCTTTGTGTTACTATTTTTATTTGTATTGATATTTTTTTACTTTTCATCATTGGGAAGGGGTCGTAAGCAAGAATTTCAAAGTAAAGTCTAAACCCGTTGTATTCGGCGCATGTGACCAATACAATTGTATTCGATTTATTCATGTGGTAACCTGTGCCAGAAGTCCAATCACATGCTCAAGTTGGCAGAGTTACATTACAGTGTGAAGGACCAAGCAAGCACATACTGAAGTAATGTGGCACTTTGGCTTTTCCATGGTAACACTACAATGTACAATGACTCTTTCACTGGCTGACAAACACCACATCATGGTCTGTACTGTAGACTTTCCTCTCTCCACTAAGCCTGATGTCCTCATAGTGTGACTGATCTAGTACTGGGGGACAGTACCGCACAAGGAAATCTGCAATCTGTTATCAATAGATTTTGAATTAAGCTGGTCCACTCTTATTGCAAACACCAAACAAACACATGTATCACAGTGGCTTGAGCAGCCATGTCTTAGTTTAAATCTGAACAAAACTGTTGACATGCATTTCTCCATAAGGAAAAAGTAACTTTTTAGTCGTTAATAACATCTCTAGGATAGGGGGCAGCATTTTCACGTTTGGATGAAAAGCATACCCAAATTCAACTGCCAGCTACTCATCACCAAGAAGATATGATATGCATATTGTTAGTAGATTTGGATAGAAAACACTGAAGTTTCTAAAACTGTTTGAATCATGTCTGTGAGTATAACAGAACGTATTTAGCAGGCGAAATCCCGAGGACAAACCATTCAGATTTTCTTTTTTTTGAGGTCACTCTCTTTTCAATGGCTTTTCATTGGGAATACAGATTTCTAATTGACCTTCTTGCAGTTCCTACCGCTTCCACTGGATGTCAACAGTCTTTAGAAATTAGTTGAGGGTTTTTCCTTTGTGTAAGGAAGAAGTACGGCCATTTTGAATCAGGGTCACTTGAAGTGAACTGTTAGATAGAGGCGCATGACCAGAAAGCATGCTACAGATTGTTTTAATCCTGTATTGAACACAGATCATCCCGTCTTCAATTTTATAGAGTATTTCTGTTAAAAAAATACCTTTTGTATTACAAAAGTAGTTTGAAATGTTTTGGCAAAGTTTACAGGTAACTTTTGAGATATTTTGTAGTCATGTTTCACAAGTTGGAACCGGTGCTTTTCTGGATCAAACGCGCCAAATAAATGGACATTTTGGATATATATCGACGGAATTAATCGAACAAAAGGACCAAAAAGACCAACTGACTGCTAAAAAACTGTCTTAACACACTAATGCTAGTAATGTTTATATGATACATTTTTTCACGTCTTTTTGCATTACAAGTTGGTCACAAGCAGGAGAAACYACAACCAACCCATTGCAATCTCTGTGCAAGCGTGTATTTTTATTTATTTATCAGAAACCGAATACTCATCACCATTGTTTAATTCTCAAAAAACACAATTTGTTACGTTTTGAAAAGTTGTACATTTTCAAACGCAAAAGCTGTCTTTCATCAAAAGCCATTGAAATATTATATTATAATTAATCAAAAGCAAGTGTTATTAAATAGCTCATCAGCCCCTGTTCTCCAAAGCCTCAAAGGAATTGTGTTGATTGCAGCCCTATAACACTCTCCCAGTCCATAGAAAAACCCATCAACTAATTGGTGTGGGTATATGTCCTGGGTTACATTCAGTTCACTTCAACATTTGTGACGTTGAGTGATGCTTTGTACTGAACAACGCGTTTCCACAAAACGCTACGCACCGTTCTTCAGCAGCTATTGAGGTACTTTTCCTCCCATTTGGTGGGTATGACCAGGTCTGCCCTGATCAATATGGGTGTGACCATCTGAAACCGCTAAACTTGTGCACCACACCATGTGGTAAATGCCCTCTGGGTCACCATAATCACAACYGTTTTCAACTGGTAGTTCAGTACAGTACCGTTTCCGTTGAATTCAACGTTGCACACCGTTCTGTCGTACTGAATGTAACCCAGGACACCAAACAATTAAGTCAGATTGAACTCCCCAATTGGCTGTGACGACACCTATGTGTGACTCTTAGACAATTTGCAGATAAACACAGCAACAACAACATAAAACTGCCCCATGAACATAAAAGAAGGCTAAAAGTCATATCTTACAAACGGAGAAAAAGAAAATACACTATCAGGGAGGGAGAAGCTTCCAGCTAAAGCTTAAATCAGTTATACTTTCCTGAAGATTACACTATTCTCTGGCTTACAAAATAATACTTGTTTATCCCTCAGAGATAGTATTGGCTTTTGGGGTAAGCTGATTTTTGTTCGGAATGACGAGGAAGGACAAGTATGCTTCATTAGTCCAACAGAGACTGCTGAACACGAGTCTCTGCGGAGGCCACGAAAGCAGCTCTCGCATGTACAATGGATGTTATGAAGTGTTTCGGGTTGAGATTAAACGTTAAGCAGAATGTTTTATTAATTCATGTTAAAAAACATTTTCACTTTTGTGGTGAATATCAAGAAGAGCATTCACCTCCCCACACGGGCATTCAACGTTCTTATTGTCAGTGCGATGAGAGAGGCACATAGCTGTGTATCCAAAATGAAAGACTGATAAGAACTTTAAACAAGGAAATGTCTCCATTTCTATGGATTTGTTCTCTAACCAGGATTTGTAAGTGTCAGGTTCTCCCTATAAGAGGTGGGTGTGGAGTCAGGCGCAGGAGAGTAAGAATTGCAAGAAGGGTGTTTATTTACAAGTCCATCAAGAACAGGCACAGGACCACAACAGCAGCCACAAAAAAAGCAAGAACGCAGTCCACAAAAAACACCTGTTCAACAGGACAAACCAAACGCAACCCAAACAAATGACAGATACACAAACAATCCCGCACAAAACCTYGAGGGTAGGGCGAGATTAAATACCCCACAATTAACCTAAACTAGACACAGTTGAACAACAAGACGGACAAAACCAAACGGGGAAAAAAGGGATCAGTGGCAGCTAGTAGACCGGCGACAACGACCGCCGAGCGCCGCCCGAACAGGGAGAGGAGCCACCTTCGGTGGAAGTCGTGACAGTAAGAACAACCTTCAATGTTTTGTGTACATTGTACCAGCTCTCCATAATGCTGTTGAGAAGTAGAATGACATATGGGAAAAGAAGAAACAGTGGCTCATACAATCTTCACGTTGAGGAATTATTTCTATCTCGCATTGTGACATTTCCACATCTCATCCACCAATACTAAACATACATGCTCACACTCACCACACTTACAGAAAAACACAAGGGAAGTGCCTCTTTTCCATTATTGCCAATTATACTTCCAACATCAAGTCCTGCTTTTCAAGAGCCATACACTCCAAGCCCTTACTCATACTCGACGGAGCATCTCAATTCAGTAAAAGCCTGTTCAAGTTAGAGAAAATCAACTATTCAAGCCATTGATTATGTAATGCTAGAATCCATCAAGTCAAGTCTCCTCTGTTCTCTCCATTCATCCATCAGACACATCACTTGGCTCCTCCTCCTCCTCCCTCTAAGGTCAATCCCAAATGTTGACATTGCTGAAACTTCCACATTTCCCATTTACAAATGCATTATTTACATGAGAGTTGTGCACCCGTCTGATGTTACTTTTCACAAGATCTCAATAAACAGGAGATGGGAGACAGTAGTAGCTGATTGTGTGTGTTAAGTCCCACTCCAACTAGCCCCAACTAGCCCCCCCCCCTCTCCCTCTTCTGCTTCCTTTCTTTCAAAAAAATGTCATACATTTACGATCAATATTTGACCAGCTATGTTGTGTACAGTATCATGCACAGTGTGTGGTTTATCATCTCAGTGCTCTAGCCCTTAATTAAATCACAAACAAATGAAATCAAATGTTATTAGTTGCTTACACATATTTTGCAGATGTTATTGCGGGTATAGCGAAACGTGCAGTAATACAAAACAATACACGCAAATCCCCAAAATAAAAATAAAGGAATTAAGAAACATATAAATATTAGAACGAGCAATGTCAGAGTCCGGAATATAAATATATATGATGGTGTGTGTAGACATTATGGACAGTATATGCATAGAAAAGATGTGTACAGCAGCAGTAATATAGGATGAGCCTTGACTAGAGTACAGCATATACAAGTGGGTAAAACACTACGTAAACATTATTAAAGTCACCAGTGTTCAATGACTATGTACATTGGGCAGCAGTCTCTAWGGTGAAGGGTAGAGGACCGGGTGGTAGCCGGCTAGRAACAGTGACTAAAGTTCAGGGCTGGGTACTTGGTGGGGGTTGGCTAGTGGTGACTATTTAACAGTCTGATGCCCTGGTTTCTCAGTCCCAGCTTTGATGCACCTGTACTGTCTCCGCCTTCTAGATGGTAGCAGGGTGAACAGGCTGTGGCTCGGGTGGCTGAGGTCCTTGACCTTAAACGTACTAATCAAAGCTCATCAGATCATTTGATTCTATGTTTCAATGCACATTAACTCAGAGCCAGGAGCAACTCCATAGAGTCATGCCTTCAATAAATAACAGTTAAAATACAAGAACAGGTGTGTTAGTCAAGCCGAATTGGCATCCGTCTTCACCTATTGCAAGGTGACAGCCTATATAGAATCCATGTGACCTGCTTGTGTTCAGACACCCTTCTTCTTCATGAGGAGCAGTCGGAGAGTCAAAGGCATTTTCACAGTATTGTGGACGACAAACAATAGGCAAGGGAACCAATTAGTTTTGCGAGTTGAAAAAAATAAATAAAAAATKAAACCCTCTGGATWTGTTATGATTTTCCTCCAGGAAGCATTAAGCTGAATATTTCTTTGTTTGTTTAATTGTGAAACTACTGTAGAACTGCCTTCCCTGGGGGTGTGACTTGCTGGATCCGTGCCAATTCTGCTTTACGTGTTCAGTCTATTACGTTTGTACCCTCAGAGATGTCTGGAGGACCATAAGAACTACATCGTTATTAACTATTCAATAACAAAGATGGCTGCCATGCAGACCAAAGAGTACTGGCAAATTTCCCACAGTGATATTTGTTTGATTCTGTCATGATCTTTACATTTCTAAAGCACAAAAATGTACATCCTGTGTTTCCATCAGAGAAATACACAGGACCAGCATCAGCCTTTCTGGGGCCCTACGTAAAATGTAGTTGGCTCTGTGTGCCCAGTCAGTTGCAGGACCATGATTACTAAAAGTTTAGATAGCTGGCTAGACTAACTTACCAATCCCCCAAAAAATTGCTAACATGGACTAAATGAGTGACTGTCAGTGACTGACATAACAAGAGTAAAACTGCAACTGGATCCTGGACTTCCTGACGGGCCGCCCCCATGTGGTAAAGGTAGGTAACAAAACATCCGCCACGCTAATCCTCAACATGGGGGCCCGTCAGGGGCGCGTGCTCAGTCCCCTAGTGTACTCCCTGTACACTCAAGACTGCACGGCCAGGCACGACGCCAAAACCATCATTAAGTTTGCCGATGACACAACAGTGGTCAGCCTGATCACCGATAACGCTGAGACAGCCTATAGGGAGGAGGTCAGAGACCTGACCATGTGGTGCAGGGACAACAACCTCTCGATCAACGTGATCAAGACAAAGGAGATGATTGTGGACTACAGGAAAAGGAGGACCGAGCACGCCCCCATTCTCATCGCCTGGGCTGTAGTGGAGCAGGTTGAGAGCTTCAAGTTCCTTGGCGTCCACATCACCAACAAACGAACATGGTCCAAGCACACCAAGACAGTTGTGAAGAGGGCACGACAAAACCTATTCCCCCTCAGGAGACTGAAAAGATTTGGCATGAGTCCTCAGATTCTCAAAAGGTTCACAGCTGCACCATCGAGAGCATCCTGACGGGTTGCATCACTGTCTGGTATGGCAACTGCTCGGCCTCCGACCGCAAMGCACTACAGAGGGTAGTGCGTACGGCCCAGTACATCACCGGGGCCAAGCTTCCTGCCATCCAGGACCTCTATACCAGGCGGTGTCAGAGGAAGGCTCTAAAAATTGTGAAAGACTCCAGCCACCATAGTCATAGACTGTTCTCTTTGCTATGACATGGCAAGCGGTACTGGAGCGCCAAGTCTAGGTCCAACATGCTTCTAAACAGCTTCTACCCCCAAGCCATAAGTCTCCTGAACAGCTAATCAAATGGCTCCCCAGACTATTTGCATTGCCCCCCTCCCCGCCCCACTGCTGCTGCTACTCTCTGTTATTATCTATGCATAGCCACTTTAATAACTCTACCTACATGTACATAATTACCTCAATTACCTCGACACCGGTGCCCCCTGTACATTGACACATTGACGCTGTACCGGTACCCCTTGTATATCACCCCACTATTGTTATTTACTGCTGCTCTTTAATTATTTGTTATTCTTATCTCCTACTTTTGGGGGGGGATTTTCTTAAAACTGCATTGTTGATTAAGGGCCTCTAAGAAAGCATTTCATTGTAAGGTCTACACCTGTTGCATTCGGCGCATGTGACAAGTACAATTTGATTTGATTTGATGCACCGACAAATTTCAAAATTGCACCTTGTGTTTTCTACTATTCTAACTCTCAACAGTAAGTTGAGACCCCGACTGAGTTCCTTAAAAAAAAGGGCAGCGGCGTCCCAAGTGGTCGCTTATGTTGCCTATGCCTAGGGCTGGCCCTGGAAATGAAAGAGGATGAGTGTTTACACAAAAATATGCTATGTGGGATGAATTTGTAAGATACATTCTCTTAGATACATTCTAAATTCCCTACATGAAAGAAGTGTTTATTTTCATCTATTACTAATGGATACGTTGTCTCCTGTCCTCTACTTTATTAATGCTGGATTTGATGGGCATAGGCTTTTAGAGAAGATGACACAATTTCACAGTAGCTATTTGTACTCACTAGATAGCTATAGGTCGTATTGGTCTTTTCTTCAAGTCATTGTCATCTTCAGTAAGCAGAAATGCTAAATGGGGCTCTTCATTGTTTTGAGCAACTATTGCAGACATACTTAGCAGCAACCTATGATTGCACAGACAAAGGTTTTATGCTGTCCTTTTCATCATCAGCAAGAGGAATTTGAGGACTTGTTTGACTTGTCTGTGTTGATAATACCTCAGCCAGCTTGACTTTATGGCAAGGGTTGGAACCGGTACAGGGAACAGAACCGAAAACCAGAGAATAACAAAATTATTTGAGGAACAGAACCTGAACCGAAAACAAAAGTAATCTATACTGTTCCGGAACAGAACCGTTATTTTAAAAGCATGGGAACCAGTAAATAATGTTATTTTACATTCGGGGCATTGTTTTCCAGTCCCACAAAAACCACAACAAAGCGCTTATGCAAAGCACTCACTCCGTCACTCAGAAACTTATTCCAGTGTCTGCCTGCCAGCTGGAAATCTTTGCCAGTGGGTGTGCTTGTGTGCAGGCTACCTGCTCCTCACTCTGAAGCATAGATTACTTTAGCCTACTGACAACGTTACAAGCCTAATTCAGAAATTAGAGAGAGATGTTTAACTAAAGAAGAATGGATTTACTTTTCCAATACAAGTTAAGGATACTATTGTTATACTATTGTTATCACATTTCATGTTGTATTTACTAAATATAAAAAGGTAAGATGTGTTTTTTAATTCTTGTGCTGCTCTGCACACACAAGCTTCTTAGCGAGCCAGCTAGCTAACGTTTGCCCTGGTCTAACACTAGATTCTTCAAAGTAGCCACTCTTTGCCTTGATGACAGGTTTGCACACTTGTCATTCTCTCAGCCAGCTGCATTTCAAATTACAGGGGTGCCTTGTTAAAAGTTAATTTGTGGAATTTCTTTCCTTAATGCGTTTGAGCCAGTCAGTTGTGTTGTGACAAGGTAGGGGTGGTATACAGAAGGTAGCCCTATTTCGTAAAATACCAAGTCCATATTATGGCAATAACAGCTCAAAGAAACGACAGTCCATCATTACTTTAAGACATGAAGGTCAGTCAAATGACAAGAACTTGGAAAGTTTCTTTAAGTGCAGTCGTAAAAACCATCAAGCGCTATGATGAAACTGGCTCTCATGAGGACCGCCACAGGAAAGGAAGACCAAGAGTTACCTCTGCTGCAGAGTTAACTGCACCTCAGATTGCAGCCCAAATAAATGCTTCACAGAGGTCAGGTAACAGACATATCTCAACATCAACTGTTCAGAGGAGACAGTGTGAATCAGGCCTTTATGGTCAAATTGCTGCCAAGAAACGACTACTAAAGGACACCAATAATAATAAGAGATTTGATTGGGCCAAGAAACACGAGCAATAGACATTAGACCCGTGGAAATCTGTCCTTTGATCTGATCCAAAATTGAGATTTTTGGTTCCAACCGCTGTGTTTTGTGAGACGCAGAGTAGGTGAACGGATGATCTCTGCATGTGTGGTTCCCACCGTGAAGCATGGAGGAGGAGGTGTGATGGTGTGGAGGTGTTTTGCTGGTGAGACTGTCAGTGATTTATTTAGAAATCAAGGCACACTTAACCAGCATGGCTACATTTTGTTTTCAACAGGACAATTACCCAACACACCTTCAGACTGTGTAAGGGCTATTTGACCAAGAAGGAGAGTGATGGAGTGCTGCATCAGATGATCTGGCCTCCACAATCAACCGACACAATTGAGATGGTTTGGGATGAGTTGGAACGCAGAGTGAAGGAAAAGGAGCCAACAAGTGCCCAGCATATGTGGGAACTCCTTCAAGACTGTTGGAAAAGCATTCCTTATGAAGCTTGTTGAGAGAATGCCAAGAGTGTGCAAAGCTGTCAAGAATCTAAAATACTAAATATATTTAGATTRGTTTTTTTGGTTACTACATGATTCCATATGTGTTATTTCATAGTTTTAATGTCTTCGCTCTTATTCTACAATGTAGAAACAAGTAAACATWAAGAAAACCTTTGAATGAGTAGGTGTGTCCAAACTTTTGGCTGATACTGTATATTTCAGAGGTTTAAAAAGGTACACAAAGGAACATATAAACCAGTATTCTTGGGGGGTTCGAACCGGTTCAGCACTTCATTTTGCTAGTCTGAACAGTCCAACGGAATGAAAAAAACAATGGTTCTGTTCAGAACTAAACAATTGGAAAATAATTTTGGTTCTAACCTCTGCTTTATGGACAAACATCTTTATGTCTGTGACTGAGGGACAGTGCCGAGGCGCGGCAGGAGAGTGGTGGTGGGGTGAAAGAGGGTTGATTCCTGCTCTGTGCTCTCCTCCTCATGCACAGGCACTCCAGAGATGCGGGCAGTAATAGAAGCTGCAGCTGTCGGGTCTGTATTGATTGTCCAAACCTGCAGATTATTGCTGAGGAGAGTGACCAACAGCATCCCGCTGAGGTAAAACTCCTTTAACCAACAGGAGTCTGGCTGCTTTACCCAGAAAAGCAACATGTTTAATTGTTTGTGGTGTTCTCCAGTCCCTACAGCTGAAGGCCCTAGAGAGAGGGGCCAATTCAGGCCTTGACCTTCTCCTTTCCACAGTCAGCCACATGCACAGATAGACCAGGGAACATATCAATGTTCCTCACTTCAACATCCCTCCAATTACCAGCCACAAAACAAAGATGGGGCTAGCTAGCTCACCCTCATGAGTTGAAATGGTGTTTGAATTCTTAGTAGATTATTGCTCAGCATCTGGAATAAATAACATAACATGTCATATATACGGTAAAGCATTATGAAGTATGCATTCCAAGCTGATAATTGAACGTTTGCATTGTAAAGCATTTGTCATGTGGGTGAAATCAAGGAAAATATCCAGAAGTCATCATGTGCTCATTGATTGATCAGTACAGTAGGCCTAKTTGCCAGTTTGTAGAGGGTTAAATTGAAGACGAAATCTGTCAAAATGTTAATAGTCACCTCCTTGAAGACTTTCACGTGTAGCAGCACAGCTGTTCTGGAGGTGCAGAGAGAAATACATTAAAAACAATATCAACTCTCTGCTGGCACCACAGACACTCAATCTGCATTCATCTCAGTGTTTCGCAATTATAATGAATATTAATGGCTGTTTGTCTGCTCCATAATAATCTCATAATGACTCTACAAAGTAAATGCAGACACCCTAAAACAACAATTTATCATCACTACATCCCAAAGCAGCAATACAATAATCTTTTTCTAAGATGAGGCCATCAGCAGTGTTCCAAATCTTTCCAGTCTAACAGGAATATTACTGAGAGACAATACAATCAAGGAGATCTGTGAATACATTTGTCTTTGGGTTTGTCATACTAGTGAATGAGCATCATTCTACTACAGAGTCTTCATATGGAGCCTGGCTTTTCATCCTACAATGGTTACGTGTGTTATGTGTGTTTCTGTTGAACTATTTTATTGTATATTTATAGGGGTGCTGGTGTTAGTTTGGGACTCAATTATTGATTCAATGTACACAGACTCCATTTTATTGTTCAGTCATTCAAACCCTGATATACACATTCTTCAACTGTCCAATGAACAAATGCATTTTGGCAAATATAACAAAATGAAATTGAGCATTGTGTGTGCTTCACAGCACTTCTTTAGTTCCCTCAAATACCTCTCCCATGGGTCTTCACCACATGGCCGAGGAGTCCAGCTCAATCCACACAGACATTATCTGTGAACGACTGAACTCTATTTGAGAATTGGTAAAGCGTACAGAGAAAGAGACTCAGGATAGAACACCCTGGCAAATTACATTTCACATCTGAAGTGGTCTGCTTGTGAAAGATCATTTGGTTTGGAGTGAGTAAACAGAGAGGACTCCATCGCTCTCAATGAGTTGTGTGTGAAAGCTGGGGATTAGGGCCTGATCAGGAAGTCCTGGAGATTGTTTGGAGAAGCAATGCCGCCTCGCAAAATGAGAAGCTAACTCCACTGTTTCACATTAAGTCCTCTTTCTCCTCTGATTATTGCCACACTTTGATACAGTGTAGCTTTTGTGGATTTTATTTTCCATTTACACTACTGTTCAAAAGTTTGGGGACACTTAGAAATGTCCTTGTTTTTGAAAAAAAAAGCACATTGTTGGTCCATTAAAATAACATAAAATTGATCAGAAATAGAGGGTAAACATTGTTAATGTTGTAAATGACTATTGTAGCTGGAAACGGCAGATTTTTTATAGAATATCTACATAGGCGTACAGAGGACCATTATCAGCAACCATCACTCCTGTGTTCCAATGGCACATTGTGTTAGCTAATCCAAGTTTATCATTTTAAAAGGCTAATTGATCATTAGAAACCCCTTTTGCAAGTATGTTAGCACAGCTGAAAACTGTTGTTCTCATTAAAGAAGCAATAAAACTGGCCTTCTTTAGACTAGTTGAGTATCTGGAGCATCAGCATTTGTGGGTTCGATTACAGGCTCAAAATGGCCAGAAACAAATAACTTTCTTCTGAAACTTGTCAGTCTATTCTTGTTCTGAGAAATGAAGGCTATTCCATTAGAGTGTCTAGTTTGAGAAACAGACGCCTGTTTCTCAAGTCCTAAACTGGCAGCTTCATTAAATAGTACCCGCAAAACACGAGTCACAACGTCAACAGTGAAGAGGCGACTCAGGGATGCTGGCCTTCTAGGCAGAGATGCAAAGAAAAAGCCATATCTCAGACTGGCCAATAAAAATAAAAGATTAAGATGGGCAAAAGAACACACTCTGGACAGAAGAACTCTGCCTAGAAGGCCAGCATCCCAGAGTCGCCTCTTCAGTTTTATTGCTTCTTTAATCAGAACAACAGTTTTCAGTGCAGCCAACGTGAGTAAAACATTTAAACGTCTTAGCCCTCGCAAGGCTGCCGGCACAGACGGCATCCCCGGCCGCATCCTCAGAGCACGCGCAGATCAGCTTGCTGGTGTGTTTACGGACATATTCAATCAATCCTTATCCCAGTCTGCTGTTCCCACATGCTTCAAGAGGGCCACCATTGTTCCTGTTCCCAAGAAAGCGAAGTTAACTGAGCTAAATGACTATCGCCCCGTAGCACTCACTTCCGTCTTCATGAAGTGCTTTGAAAGACTAGTCAAGGACCATATCAACTCCATATCACCTCCACCTGACACCCTAGACCCACTCCAATTTGCTTACCGCCCCAATAGGTCCACAGACGATGCAATCACAATCACACTGCACACTGCACACTGCCCTAACCCATCTGGACAAGAGGAATACCTATGTAAGAATGCTGTTCATTGTGTGAAGAATGCTTCACACCATAGTACCCTCCAAACTCGTCATTAAGCTGGGTCTCGACCCCGCCCTGTGCAACTGGGTCCTGGACTTCCTGACAGGCCGCCCCCAGGTGGTGAGGGTAGGGAGCAACATCTCCACCCCGCTGATCCTCAACACTGGGGCCCCACAAGGGTGCGTTCTCAGCCCTCTTCTGTGCTCCCTGTTCACCCATGACTGCGTGGCCATGCACGCCTCCAACTCAATCATCAAGTTTGCAGACGACACTACAGTGCTAGGCTTGATTACTAACAATGACGAGACGGCCTACAGGGAGGAGGTGAGGGCCTTCGGAGTGTGGTGTCAAGAAAATAAGCTCACACTCAATGTCAACAAAACAAAGGAGATGATCGTGGACTTCAGGAAACAGCAGAGGGAGAACCCCCCTATCCACATCAACGGAACAGTAGTGGAGAAGGTGCAAAGTTTTAAGTTCCTCGGCGTACACATCACAGACAAACTGAAATGGTCCACCCACACAGACAGCGTGGTGAAGAAGGCTCAGCAGCGCCTCTTCAATCTCAGGAGGCTGAAGAAAGTTGGCTTGTCACCAAAAACACTCACACTTTTACAGAAGCACAATCGAGAGCATCATGTCGGGCTGTATCCCCGCCTGGTACGGCAACTGCTCCGCCCACAACCGTAAGGCTCTCCAGAGGGTAGTGATGTCTGCACAACGCATCACCGGGGGCAAACTACCTGCCCTCCAGGACACCTACAGCACCCGATGTCACAGGAAGGCCAAAAAGATCATCAAGGACAACAACCACCCGTGCCACTMCCTGTTCACCCCGCTATCATCCAGAAGGCGAGGTCAGTACAGGTGCATCAAAGCAGGGACCGAGAGACTGAAAAAACAGCTTCTATCTCAAGGCCATCAGACTTTTAAACAGCCATTACTAACTTTGAGTGGCTGCTGCCAACACACTGACTCATCTCTAGCCACTTTAATAATGAAAAATGTATGTAATAAATGTATCACTAGCCACTTTAAACAATGCCACTTTATATAATGTTTACATAACCTACATTACTCATATCATATGTATATACTGTACTCTATACCATCTACTGCATCTTGCCTATGCCGTTCGGCCATCGCTCATTCATATATTTTTATGTACATTTTCTTATTCATTCCTTTACACTTGTGTGTATAAGGCAGTTGTTCTGAAATTGTTAGGTTAGATTACTTGTTAGATATTACTGCATGGTCGGAACTAGAAGCACAAGCATTTCGCTACACTCGCATTAACATCTGCTAACCTTGTGTTTGTGACAAATACAATTTTATTTTATTTTATTTGAGCTGTGCTAACATAATTGCAAAAGCGTTTTCTAATGATCAATTAGCCATTACATTTTTTTATATATTTTTCATTTATTTCACCTTTATTTAACCAGGTAGGCCAGTTGAGAACAAGTTCTCATTTACAACTGCGACCTGGCCAAGATAAAGCAAAGCTTTACAGTCAATAACACAATAGAAAAATCTATGTACAGTGTTTGCAAATGTAATAAGATTAGGGAGGTAAGGCAATAKATAGGCCATAGAGGCAAAATAATTACAGTTTAGCATCAACACTGGAGTGATAGATGTGCAGATGATGATGTGCAAGTATAGATACTGAGGTGCAAAAGAGAATAAAAAAAGAATGACAATATGGGGATGAGGTAGTTGGGTGTGCTATTTACAGATGGGCTGTGTACAGGTACAGTGATCGGTACGCTGCTCTGACAGCTGATGCTTAAAGTTAGTGAGGGAGATATAAGTATCCAGCTTCAGTGATTTTTGCAATTCGTTCCAGTCACTGGCAGCAGAGAACTGGAAGGAAAGGTGGCCTAAGCAGGTGTTGGCTTTGGGGATGACCAGTGAAATATACCTGCTGGAGCATGTGCTATGGGTGCGTGTTGCTATGGTGACCAGTGAGCTGAGATAAGGCGGGGCTTTACCTAGCAAAGACTTATAGATGACCTGGAGCCAGTGGGTTTGGCAACGAATATGAAGTGAGGGCCAGTCAATGAGAACTTACAGGTTGCAGTGGTGGGTAGTAAGGGGGCTTTGGTGACAAAACGGATGGCACTGTGATAGACTACATCCAATTTGCTGAGTAGAGTATTGGAGGCTATTTTGTAAATGACATCGCCGAAGTCAAGGATCGGTAGGATAGTCCGTTTTACGAGGGTYTCTTTGGCAGTATGAGTGAAGGAGGCTTTGTTGCGAAATAGGAAGCCGATTCTAGATTTAATTTTGGATTGGAGATGCTTAATGTGAGTCTGGAAGGAGAGTTTACAGTCTAACCAGACACCTAGGTATTTGTAGTTGTCCACATATTCTAAGTCAGAACCGTCCAGAGTAGTGATGCTTGTAGCATCGGTTGAAGAGCATGCATTTAGTTTTARTAGCATTTAAAATCAGTTGGAGGCCACGGAAGGAGTGTTGTATGGCATTGAAGCTCGTTTGGAGGTCTGTTAACARAGTGTCCAAAGAAGGGCCAGATGTATACAGAATGGTGTCGTCTGTGTAGAGGTGGATCAGAGAATCACCAGCTGCAAGAGCGACATCATTGATATATACAGAGAAAAGAGTCGGCCCGAGAATTGAACCCTGTGGCACCTCCATAGAGACTGCCAGAGGTCCGGACAACAGGCCCTCCAATTTGAAACACTGAACTATATCTGAGAAGTAGTTGGTGAACCAGGCGAGGCAGTCATTTGAGAAACCAAGGCTATTGAGTCTGTCGATAAGAATGTGGTGATTGACAGAGTCGAAAGCCTTGGCCAGGTCGATGAAGACGGCTGCACAGTACTGTCTTTTATCGATGGCAGTTATGATATCGTTTAGGACCTTGAGCGTGGCTGAGGTGCACCCATGACCAGCTCGGAAACCAGATTGCATAGTGGAGAAGGTACGGTGTTATTCGAAATGGTCGGTGATCTATTTGTTAACTTGGCTTTTGAGGATTTTAGAAAGGCAGGGCAGGATGGATATAGGTCTATAACAGTTTGGGTCTAGAGTGTCTCCCCCTTTGAAAAGGGGGATGACCACGGCAGCTTTCCAATCTTTAGGGATCTCAGACGATACGAAAGAGAGGTTGAACAGGCTAGTAATAGGGGTTGCAACAATTTCGGCAGATAATTTTAGAAAGAGAGGGTCCAGATTGTCTAGCCCAGCTGATTTGTAGGGACCCAGATTTTGCAGCTCTTTCAGAACATCAGCTGTCAGGATTTTGGTGAAGGAGAAGCGGGGGACAATATTTCCTAGCCTCAGTGCAGTGGGCAGCTGGGAGGAGGTGCTCTTATTCTCCATGGACTTTACAGTGTCCCAAAACCTTTTGGAATATTGCTAAGGATGCAAATTTCTATTTGAAAAGGCTAGCCTTAGCTTTCCTAACTGACTGTGTATATTGGTTCCTGACTTCCCTGAAAAGTTGCATATCGCGGGGGATATTCGATGCTAATGCAATACGCCACAGGATGTTTTTTTGCTGGTCAAGGGCAGTCAAGTCTGGGGTGAACCAAGGGCTATATCTAGTTATATCGAGTTCAACATTTTTTGAATGGTGCATGCTTATTTAAGTATGTGAGGAAAGCACTTTTAAAGAGCAACCAGGCATCCTCTACTGACGGGTTGAGGTCAATATCCTTCCAGGATACACGGGCCAGGTCGATTAGAAAGGCCTGCTTGCTGAAGTGTTTTAGGGAGCGTTTGACAGTGATGAGCGGTGGTCGTTTGACTGGCCCATTACGGACGAAGGCAATGAGTGATCGCTGAGATTCTGGTTGAAGACAGCAGAGGTGTATCGGGGAGGCAGGTATCCTAGTGGTTAGAGCATTGGGCCAGTAACCAAAAGGTTGCTAGATCGAATCCCTGAGCTGACAAGGTAAGAATCTGTTGTTCTGCCCCTGAACAAGGAGTGTACCCACTGTTCCTAGGCCATCATTGTAAATAAGAATTTGTTCTTAACTGACTTGCCTAGTTAAGTCATGGTTACGGATTTAGGGTTGTACCTGGTAGGTTTCTTGATKATTTGTGTGAGATTGATGGCATCTAGCTTAGATTGTAGGACGGCCGGGGTGTTAAGCATATCCCAGTTTAGGTCACCTAACAMTACGAACTCTGAAGATAAATGGAGGGCAATCAATTCACATATGGTGTCCAGGGCACAGCCGGGGGCTGAGGGGTGTCTATAGTAAGACTTATTTCTGGAAAGGTGGATTTTTAAAAGTAGAAGCTCGAATTGTTTGGGCACAGACCTGGATAGTATGACAGAACTCCGCAGGCTATCTCTGCAGTAGATTGCAACTCCTCCCCCTTTGGCAGCTCTATCTTGTCGGAAAATGTTGTAGTTGGGGATGGAAATTTCTGAATTTTTGGTGGCCTTCCTAAGCCAGGATTCAGACACAGATAGGACATCAGGGTTGGCGGAGTGTGCTAAATCAGTGAATAAAACAAACTTAGGGAGGAGGCTTCTGAAGTTAACATACATGAAACCAAGGCTTTTACGGTTACAGAAGTCCACAAATGAGAGCGCCTGGGAAATAGGTGTGGTGCTGGGGGCTACAGGGCCTGGGTTAACCTCTACATCACCAGAGGAACAGAGGAYGAGTAGGATAAGGGTACGGCTGAAGGCTATAAGAACTGGTCGTCTAGTGCGTTGGGAACAGAGAATAAAAGGAGCAGATTTCTGGGCGTGGTAGAATAGATTCAGGGCATAATGTACAGACAAGGGTATGGTAGGATGTGAGTACAGTGGAGGTAAACCTAGGCATTGAGTGACGATGAGAGCGGTTGTGTCTCTGYAGGCACCAGTTAAGCCAGGTGAGGTCTCCGCATGTGTGAGGGGTGGGACAAAAGAGCTATCTAAGGCATGTTCGGCGGTGCTGGGGGCTCTATTGTGAAATAAAACAATAATAACTAACCGAAACAGCAGTAGACAAGGCATATTGACATTAGGGAGAGGCATGTGTAGCCAAGTGATCATAGGGTCCAATGAGCAGCAATAGGTGAGTCAGGGAGCCGTTCGGTAGTCGCTACTATGCTAGGCGAGCTGGAGACACGGCGATTCAGAAACCTAGCTGGCCGGGGCTATCAGACGGGTCTTCGGCGACTTCGCAACGGAAAAGCCTGTTGAACCCACCTTGGACGATTACTTTGGCAGACCAGTCGTGATGGATCGGCGGGGCTCCGTGTCAGCAATAAAGGGTCCAGGCCAATTGGCAAAAGAGGTATTGTAGCCCAAGAATTAGCTGGTAGACATCTTCGGCTGGCCGGGAGATGGACCTAGCTCGAGGCTAGCTCAAGGCTAACTAGTGCTTGCTTCAGGACAGAGGCGTTAGCCAGCAGTAGCCACTCGGTTGCAGCTAGCTAGCTGCGATGTTCCGGTGTAATGGTCCAGAGCTTGCGGCAGGAATCCGGTGATGTGGAAGAGAAAAAGGAGTCCAATATGCTCTGGGTTGATATCGTGCTGTGCAGACTGGCAGGTATTGACCGAGCTGAAGCTGGCTGGTGTCCAAGTTAACGGTGAAGACCGCTAGCAGTGGCTAACTGACTACTAGCTAGTAGCTAGTTAGCTGTCTAGCTTCTGATGGAGGTTCCGGTTTGAAAGTATATAAATAGCAGATCATTACCACATTGGGTGAGGCGGGTTGCAGGAAAGTATATTCAGTTCATAGATGGAAAGTGAGATTAAAGTATATATGAAAAAAACAAGGAAATTTACACAGGGACAAGACAAACACACGTCTGACTGCCACACCATCTTGGATACGATCAACTTGGATTAGCTAACACAATGTGCCATTGGAACACAGGAGTGATGGTTGCTGATAATGGGCCTCTGTACGCCTATYTAGATATTCGATTACAAAAAATCTGCCGTTTCCAGCTACAATAGTCATTTACAACAATAACAATGTCTGCACTGTATTTCTGATCAATTTGATGTTATTTTAATGGACAAAAAATGTGCTTTACTTTCAAAAACAAGGACATTTATAAGTGACCCCACACTTTTGGACAGTAGTGTACGTGATCATCATGTATTGTCAATGATGGAACCATCTGACTTCACATCACATCCCTCATTTCTAGCTGAGGAATCATTTCTTCTTTAGCATCTATAGTGCTAAATACTTGGAATTCATTCATAGGAATAACACATTTCTGTTTCTGCTTTCTGAAACCAATATCCTTACTATTATGTAGAATTAATACTATTAATATTTATTTCTTGGACATAACTGTGTAGTGTAATATAATGTTTCACTGTTTGCAAATACAGTATGTTGGTCTTTATTTGTATTCATCAAGTAAATTAGTTTACCATACACAGTGGCTAAGCTGAAAGGCATTCATGTTGATTTGATTACATGACAGACCTACAACTTGTTCAGTAATTCAAGTCAATGCCATCCAGCTTTGTCCATAAGAATGCTATGAATAAATTAACACAATCAATTCCTTGCATCCAGCAATTTCTCATATACATACAGTATTCCCATACCTGAATATATTAAGTTACTTTAATCATTTGAATGCAGGAGAAGTAGAGAAACCACATGGACTCATCATGGTGGGTTTCTTTCTATTATGGGCAGAGCACTTTAGTGTGATGGGCAAAGTGTGGCTCCGTCACAATGGAGCTACTAAAGCTGATGAAAGGCCCAGACATTAATTGAATGACCTTGGCATCACGAGTTTTAATGAGGAGATCCACTTCAACGTAAAAGGCATACAGCGGGAGAAAATTGTATTTTAGTGGGCAGTTCAACATCTCTGTCTTTGACCATGTCTCTCTGAACACTGACCATTGTTGGCCTAAATAACATTAAACAGTTAACGTGGGTGACCTTCTTCACAGCCCTGCTCCTATGGAGTTTTAAATAAATTACGCTACACTTTGTAGGTCACAAGATATGTAAGTGATGTCCTTCCACTTTGGGAAAAACGTACATTTTGTGGAAATCACGGACTATAGCGTGTCTGAAGACATGTCTTCATAATGTATCTCAAGATGTCATATGATGTCTTGAAAAGTCTGTTTCAAAAGGTCTCAACTCAAGACGTCTAAACTTGATGTCTCAATACATTTTGTGACATGGAAGGTGAGGAAGGTGATGGCTGAGTATGGACAGTATATTGCTCAGATTTTGTTGGRCTGCTGATAATGTACATGCAAGGTAAACAATTAAACATGCACTATATATACAAAAGTATGTGGACACCCCATCAAATAAGTGGATTCGGCTARTTCACCCACTCCCATTGCTGTCAGGTGTATAAAATCGAGCACACAGACATGCAATCTCCATAGACAAACATTGGCAGTAGAATGGCCTTACTGAAGAGCTCAGTGACTTTCAATGTGGCACTGTCATAGGATGCTACCTTTCCAACAAGTCAGTTCGTCAAATTTCTATCCTGCTAGAGTTGCCCTGCTCAACTGTAAGTGCTGTTATTCTGAAGTGGAAACGTCTAGGAGCAACAACTGCTCAGCCGCAAAATGGTAGGCCACACAAGCTCACATAACGGGACCGCCGAGTACTGAAGAGTCTAGCACGTAAAAATGCAACACTCACTACAGAGTTCCAAACTGCCTTTGGAAGCAACGTCAGCACACAAGCCTAAGCTCACCATGTGCAAGAGTTGGCTGGAGTGGTGTAAAGCTCACAGCCATTGGACTCTGGAGCAGTGGAAATGCCTTCTCTGGAGTGATGAATCCCGCTTCACCATCTGGCAGTCTGACTGACGAATCTGGGTTTGGCGGATGCCAGGAGAAGGCTACCTGCCCCAATGCATAGTGCCAATTGTAAAGTTTGGTGGAGGAGGAATAATGGTCTACGGCTGTTTTTCATGGTTCGAGCTAGGCCTCTTAGTTCCAGTGAAGGGAAATGTTAACGCTACAGCATACAATAACATTTTAGAAGATTCTGTGCTTCCAACTGTCTGGCAACAGTTTGGGGAAGGTCCTTTCCTGTTTCAGCATGACAATGTCCCCGTGAACAAAGCGAGGTCTGTACAGAAATGGTTTGTTAAGATCGGTGTGGAAGAACTTGACTGGTCTGCACAGAGCCCTGACCTCAACCCCATCGAACACCTTTGGGATCAATTGGAACGCCGACTTCGAGCCAGACCTGATGTCACAGCAAAGATAAGAAAAGCTACATGTACAATCTGTCTGATCAAGGTGGAGGTCTGTGGCTTACGTGCCATCCCTGTAAAGATAGACATTTAAAACATACTTTATTTAGTGTCCTACTCTACAGCTCGGAATAGCTTGTTTGTTTAATTATAATTTGTGTATTCCCTTTCTATTTTTTTCTCACTTTTGAAACATCTGACCAACAACATAGCTTGGCACACCGGTATTTGGGGAGTTTCTCCCATTCTTCTCTGCAGATCCTCTCAAGCTCTGTCAGGTTGGATGGGGAGCGTCACTGCTATTTCCAGGTCTCTCCATAGATGTTCGATCGGGTCCAAGTCCGGGCTCTGGCTGGGCCACTCAAGAACATTGAGACTTGTCCCGAAGCCACTCCTGTGTTGTCTTGACTGTGTGCTTAGGGTCGTTGTCCTGTTGGATGGTAAAGTTTCGCCCCGGTCAGGTCCTGACAGCTCTGGTGCAGGTTTTCATCAAGAARCTCTCTGTACTTTGCCCTGTATATCGTTCACTCAATACTGACTAGTCTCCCCGTCACTACCGCTGACAAACATCCCCATAGCATGATGCTGCCCCCACCATGCTTCACTGTAGGGATAGTATTGGCCAGAGGATGAGCGGTGCCTGGTTTCCTCCAGACATGACACTTGGCATTCAGGCCAAAGAGTTCAATCTTGGTTTCACCAGACGAGAAAATCTTGTTTCTCGTGGTCTGAGAGTCCTTTAGGTGCCTTTTGGCAAACTCCAAGCGGGCTGTCATGTGCTTTTTACTGAGGAGTGGCATCCGTCTGGCCACTCAACCATAAAGGCCTGATTGGTGGAGTGCTGCAGAGATGGTTGTTTTTCTAGAAGGTCCTCCCATCTCCACAGAGTTAACTATGGAGCTTTGTCAGAGTGAGTATCGGCCCTTCTCTTACSAAGGCCCTTCTCCCCCCATTGCTCAGTTTGGCCGGGTGGCCAGCTCTAGGAAAAGTCTTGGTAGTTCCAATCTTCTTCAATTTAAGAATCACGGAGGCCATTGTGTTCTTGTCGACCTTCAATGCTGCAGACATTTTTTGGTACCCTTCCCCAGATCTGTGCCTCGACACAATCGTGTCTCGGAGCTCTACAGACAATTCCTTCGACATCATGGCTTGGTTTTTGCTATGACATGCACTGTTAACTGTGGGACCATATATAGACAGGTGTGTGCCTTTCCAAATCATGTCCAATCAATTGAATTTACCACAGGTGGACTCCAATCAAGTTGTAGAAACATCTCAAGGATTATCAATGGAAACAGGATAAACCTGAGCTCAATTCTGGGTCTGAATACAAAATGGAAATAAGGTATTTCTGTTTATATTTTTAATACATTTTCAACAATTTCAACAAAAAAAAAGTGTTTTCATTATGGGGTATTGTGTGTAGATTGATGAAGGAAAACAAATAATTAATCAATTTTAGAATAAGTCTGTAACATAACAAAATGCAGAAAAAATGAAGGGGTCTGAATACTTTCAGAATGCACTGTATGCAATAGTATCATTACTGTTTAACTCACAAGAGCGACAGTGTTAGTGCTAGGGTTGCACATTTTGGAGAATATTCAGAGGTGGAAACTTTCCGTGAGAATTAACGGGAATATATTGGAATTAACAGAAATATATGCAAATTAATATTAATACCATTTATTAATACCATTTAACTTCTTCGGGATCGGTGTCCCGGATGGTTGGAATAATGTTGGCTAATGTGATTAGCATGAGGTTATAAGTAACAAGAAAATTTCCCAGAACATATCTGATATTAGCAGAAAGCTTAAATTCTTGTTAATCTAACCAATTTACAGTAGSTATCACAGTMAAATAATGRCTTGCTATTGTTTCCGGAGAGTGCACAATTTTGAACATGAAAATATATTAATAAACAAATTAGGCACATTTGGGCAGTCTTGATACAACATTTTGAACAGAYATGCAATGGTTCATTGGATCAGTCTAAAARTTTGCAAATACACTGCTGCCYTCCAGTGGCCAAAATCTAAATTGCACCTGGGCTGGAATAATACAATATGYCCTTTCTCTTGCATTTRAAAGATGATGGTACTAAAGAAATACAAAAGAACGGTTGTTCTTTTCTTTGTATTATATTTGACCAAATCTATTGTGTTATATTCTCCTACATTCCTTTCACATTTCCACAAACTTCAAAGTGTTTCCTTTCAAGTGGTACCAATAATATGCATATCCTTGCTTCAGGGCCTGAGCTACAGGCAGTTAGATTTGGGTATGTCATTTTAGGCTAAAATTGAAAAAAAGGGGTGGATCATTAATAGGTAGATGTAGATGTTTTTTTGCATTGGATAAATTTACAATATCATATGGAGACAGAAACATAAACCTTTTGCCTTATTATAAGTAGACATAATTGCAAATGATTAAATCCTTCCAATAGAAAATAAAAAAAACTATTTAGTTACGAATTTAACTTTAATTAAATGAGTTGACTCGTCACATGGGATGATTTRACTGGACAACAAAAGGGAATATTGAATGATCCCCAATAATCCATCGCATCTCCCAAAAACGTTTTCAACATGCATCTGTAAAATGATAGTCTAGAAACTAAAGCTTTGGTTGTCTTCCTCTCAGGCTTCCATGTCTTCTCCCTGGACCTCCTCAATGTCCACCTCTTAAACATCACTCTGAGGCCTCATCTTCACTGTTACWTTCCTACCTTGTTGAGGATGGCTCGTTGTCAGGCTCAAAAAGCCTCAAATTTGCCCAGATGGCCACCAATTTTTCAATCCTTGTATGGGGTCAGCCTTTTGCGTGCTTTGGTGTGTGTGTTCCCAAACAAGGACCAGTTGCGCTCTGAGGCGGCTGATGTTGGTGTGATTTGGAGGATGATGGAGGCAACAGGGGAAAGAGCCTCAGCTCCACAAAGTCCCTTCCACCAGGTGGCTGYTGAGATATGTTGGCACGACCTCCATATTGCATCTCCATCCCAAAGCCCTTGCTTGGAAGTGTACTTCGCCAGACTGCCAAGAACCTTGCCCTCATCCAGGCCAAGGTGGCGAGACATGGTAGTGATGACACCATTGGCCTTGTTGATCTCTGCACCAGACAGGATGCTTTTGCCAGCATACTTGGGGTCCAACATGTATGCTGAGGCGTGTATGGGCTTCAGGCAGAAGTCTTCACGCTTTTTGATGTATTTCAGAACTGCAGTTTCCTTTGCTTGGAGAAACAGTGAAGTGGGCAGGGCAGTACGGATTTCTTCTCTTACATCTGCAAGCAGAGTCCGAACATCAGACAGGATGGCATTGTCTCCCTCAATCCGTGCAATAGCTACTGCTATAGGTTTCAGGAGTTTCAGGCTGCTTACCACTCTCCCAAAATACATCATCCAGGAGGATCCTCTTGATGGGGCTGTCCATATTGGCAGACTGTGATATGGCCATTTCTTGGAGAGACTCCTTCCCCTCCAGGAGACTGTCAAACATGATGACAACACCATGCCAACGGGTGTTGCTGGGCAGCTTCAATGTGGTGCTCTTATTCTTCTCACTTTGCTTGGTGAGATAGATTGCTGCTATAACTTGATGACCCTTTACATACGTAACCATTTCCTTGGCTCTCTTGTAGAGTGTATCCATTGTTTTCAGTGCCATGATGACCTTGAGGAGCAGATTCAATGCATGAGCAGCACAGCCAATGGGTGTGATTTGAGGGTAGGACTCCTCCACTTTAGACCAAGCAGCCTTCATGTTCGCAGCATTGTCTGTCACCAGTGAAATTACCTTCTGTGGTCCAAGGTAATTGACGACTGCCTTCAGCTCATCTGCAATGTAGAGACCGGTATGTCTGTTGTCCCTTGTGTCTGTGCTCTTGTAGAATACTGGTTGAGGGGTGGAGATGATGTAGTTAATCATTCCTTGCCCACAAACTTTTGACCATGTCACGACTTCCGCCGAAGTCGGTCCCTCTCCTTGTTCAGGCGGCGTTCGGCGGTCGACGTCACCGGCCTTCTAGCCATCGCCAATCCACTTTTCATTTTCCATTAGTTTTGTCTTTGTCTTACACACCTGGTTTCAATCCCCCAATTACCTGTTCATTATTTAACCCTCTGTTCCCCCATGTTTGTTTGTGAGTGATTGTTTCTATGTAGGAACGGCCGTTATTGTGGGCTCTGTTTTTGTATTACATTTATTATATGTTGAGTAAAATAAGTTTATTTACTCATATCTGCTGTCCTGCGCCTGACTCCTATACACCAGCTACACATAGACCTCCTGACAGACCACCCATCATAGATGATTGCAATACAGTTTGCTTTCTCTATGATTTGCTTGACCTTCACTTGAACTCTGATCCAGCATCCAGCAAATTAGTAGATAACGCATGTCTGGTTGGAGGGGTGTAAGCTGGGCGAAGAACATTCACAAACTTCTGATTCCAGGAGGACCATGAGCTGTTGCTGTTGATAATGTGTCTGATTCATCATTTTCACCTCAAATAGAAGTAGAGGGACTTTTGTCAGAGGTTGCTTGTTGTGAGCACTGAGGGAACTTTATGCACTTGGCCAGATGATTCTGCATCTTTGTTGCATTCTTCACATATGATTTGGCACAGTATTTGCAAATGTACACAGCTTTTCCTTCTACATTAGCTGCAGTGAAATGGCTCCACACATCAGATAGTGTCCTTGGCATTTTCCTGTAAAGATTAGAAAAAAATAAGTAAAAAAAAAACGAATAGAATTCCATGTACAGATAAATAGTTAAGCAGTTAAATTAAACAACTCCTTTGTAAGATTTTTTTTTTTTTWAATGACACATGTATGGAAACAGGTGAATTAACACTCCTCAGTTAGCAGGCACAAGCAAGCTAAAACCCACTTTGTAGCAAAAACTAACTAGCAGAAATTGTTAACAAGTTCGAAAWGATTTAAACACACTTTGCTGTAGGCTACTATGTACTAGTTAACAAAAAATTGGTGTGCAGGATCTTGAGAATCAGCTGTACATGTGATGGAAGAGTGCACTGTGCATGCAGAGGGTTGCAATTCCATTGAATTGGAGATAGTTTAACCAAAATATACCACAAGACCTAGAATTGCCTTATGTGTACCCCACAAAAAAGGTTAACTGCTTTAAGCTAACTTTTTTGATGAATTTAAGCAAAATTCACAAAATTCCCGGGCTTAACTTCCCATGGAAAATGTCCGGAAAAATTCTGGAAATTTACCGGAAAGTTTCCAACCCTTTGCAACCCTTGTCTGTGCTCTCAAAATCAAACAGATGGAGCTAGTCTGGAACAGAAGGTATGTAAAGCTTGGATCACTAGTTGGAATTGTCATTCAATTCTTTTTCCAATTGGCCATCTTTGAGTCTTCATAAGTGCTGTTTACTGTGTGTGTGTGTTGGCAACTTATAATGTTGAACCTGACACATACTACTGCTTGTGAAATTCACTTAGTGAATGAATGATTGGATATCTTTTGAGAAGATGGCCAGAATGGTCACTGATACTATTTGATACTATTTTTTAAATCCCAACTACTATCTAGATATTCACATATTTCAGTTTCAATAATACTTAGCCACAGCGGTGTTCATAGAAACTGAAAAAAACAGACAACATAAAAACACTGAAACAATGACAAAGACCAAATAGTATCTAAATAGGCCTGATGCTTTTGGCAAGTTATAAGCTATACAATCTGAAAAGTAAAACAGTATGAAAACAGTATGGGAGATGTACGGTATGTTACAAATATATCGTTATACTGATACTCTGAGAGCAATCTGCTACAGTCTATGTTTAAAAATCTGTCAGAAGCTTTCGAGGCCCAGTTCAGTTTTACTCCTCAGAGCTTAGATATTTCATTGAGTCCATCCAACTGAAGTGCTATTGAATCTAGTGTAAACCATAGGGATTTTGTCCAGCCAAGTAATATTCCGCTCAACCTTGCCGCAGTTACCCTGTCAGTAGATCCATGATTACTGTACCCTGGAGTGGGCCGAAAAAAGCGGAGTATTCTAGAGTTTAAACTTGTGGTATAGTCACAACTGCTATTCTATCTGCATTTCATACATGCTGTTACATGCTGTTCTTTGCAGATCTCTGCAGTGCTTTTTAAACCAACCACTAATGTCAATAAGTGAATGCATTACCAGTACCATTGTATCATTCAGATTCATTCATAGGTGATCATTTGGATAAACACTACTTAGGTAAAACATTAAAACAGTGATGTGGGAGAGGAGATTACCTGATTTTGTTCAAGTGTACATTTGATTGAGGACCTGATGGCTGCATTGCAGTAGAGAGAGAGCATAGCTACTTGAATTTCGAGCACAAACAGTATAATCTCATCACAGTAAAACTCCAAATATCCCTACAACAAACTTCAGCTGTCATTTACACTAGATAGTTTTTTTTGAACAGAAGTTAATGTCGGCTTGTACTTATGCTGGTTTCAAATCTGAAAACAGGGGGTTTAGAGAGGGAGCACTAGCTAACTATGACGGCAATGTCTAAAAATGTGAATTACGYAGAACAAGTACAGTGATTTCAAGTAGTAAATTGAATGGATTGTGGCATCGACTGGAATAGTTTGCAGCAGCAAACAAAATGTGCTGTATTTAACATTGGTGCACAATGCTGAAAAGTGACAATTGCTTATCTCCATGGAGATCAATAATGGGTACAGGATCACTGTGTAAAGTGTCTGCAGGTTTAATGCAGATAGGATGTCATTATTATTTTCTTTCTCATAATGACGGTCATTATGCACGGACACTGATTGAATTCCATTTGTTACCTGCGTTTGAGCCTGGGTGGAATAATTACCATTTAAGTATCTCCATTAAAATTCATACATGAAATGTTCATGCCCAAACCTCCTGTTAAAAATAACTAAAATATTCTTTGCATGTGAAATGAATTTGATTATTACCCAAGGCCTGTTTTAAATACCTGATTAAAGAATAAAGTCTAACTGTATGAAATGTGTTTTCCACGTGTTGCTTTTTTGCTATCATTTCTCAGAAGATGCACAAAGAACAATAAGAAGAAATCCCTGCTAGACATCGCCATCTTTCTCAGCCTTCTCACTTAATTAAAATGGATCTTCTGGTAAATGTAATCAATATCTAGCACCCAGTCTAAATTGGACATAGTACTGTTGGATAAACCTAAAGCATATCCCATAAAGATCAGGCGTTCCAACAGTTCTGTGCACGTACCATTAGACAATGCCATTTTGACAACAATTGCTGTATATTTGGGAATTGAATGTGGTCCTGTTCCACTTTGACAACAACTATAGCCATCTAATTATGCCATCCATTTTATGCTGGTGATACTGGACAAATGATCAATTCAACATTACAATGCTGCACGGGGATGATGACAGGTGAAATAGTTATTTTAAACATCTTAGAGTCATTGGTCTATAAAAATGTGTTTGTTTATCCCTGGGCGCATGCATTCAGCACCAACAAGAACATGTCACTTCTCATTTCCTGTTTTATTGGCGTTCACCCTGCACATATTTACCCAAGTGGAATTAAGTGTGCTTGTGTAGCAGGTAAATAAGGCATGCACTTCCCTAATACAGCCATCCTGCTGTAGCATTCTGCTGTGGCTGAGCATTGAGGCTGCAGAGGAAAACACGGTGGGGATCTGGTGAGACCCAATCAATCACTGACAGATTACTGGTAAAGCCACTTCCAGACCCATTCAAAAGGGACAAATGTAGAATTGCAACTGAACAACTTCTAGTTTTAAGCCAACAGTGGGTCTTCCTGGTTATTTATCAACGTCATTGCTGGTTAGCAGCACGGCTCGCTGTGCAACTGTAGTTCACAGCAGATAGAGCCGAGTGGCAGCACAGCTTTGAAAGGAGTGTTTATGCCCTTAGCTGTGGCACTGTCAGCCTTGTGGAATTTACTGTAAATCACATTGCTTTTATTGCAAGATTTAGTAGCTTATCCTCTGTGGGCTCTATTCACTTCAAGCTTGTCCCCATTAGGATTTTAGCCCCAGTCCATAAAGGGACTTGGCTACACATCATGAAATAATGTGAGAAAGCAAACCTTTCATTTTTCATTTTTCTGTTATTTTCTACCTGGACTCTTCAGCAGCCATTGAGTTTTATTGTGGAGGTTGCTATAGACTTTTATTCTTTATCAAACCACTTCCTCCTCCCAAACTCTCTTATCAACCCCCCAGAGGGCCACACAATCACTGTTACTTTTATTTCTATTCATGGACCTTGGTGATTTGCACTAGCTTTATTTGTTAAGATGCACCTGAGGACCGCATTTTGAAATGACACAGCACCGTGCTTACTTTAAGTATACGAGGTACAAGAAGGCAGTCAATTAGAGTGATATTAACAACATTTACCCCCCCCCCACTCCCCCCGAAAAAAGCTCAAAGGCAGCTAAATATTTCGTTTAAGGCATAATATTTTGTCGACAGTCTAGACTTTAAAGTGAAAACTAGTCCATCTGTGTTTTGCTAGATACATGAGATAAGATGTTCTCATCTCTATTAATAGATTAACGTTAAGTTATAGATATCACGCACGGCAAAATAAAAGAGAACTGTCTAAATACAATGAACATAGAACGAGACAATTATCAGATTCCACAAAGCAGGGATCTAGACTAAAACATTTCCTATTTGTTTAAAATATCTRGAATGACACAATCTCCTTCTTTGAGAGCAGCCGTTGTTTGGTTTTCTCCAAAGCTAGTGTTTCATGGCAGAAATAATAAACCAAGAGCAGCCACTTTGAAGTGATCAGAGGTGACATAAGAGGCTGTAGGCAGAAGGTTAAAAAACAGCCAGTCACATGCCTCTGCAAACCCCTAACCTTGTTCCTGAGGAGATGAACAATTTTACTGTGTGAGACATATCTTGAGCAAACATTCTAGCCATACTACATTCTCATTGCGTCAAAGAGCTACTTCTTGTTACAGGTGTAGTGGGCCCAGATCGTAACCTCAGATTGATCTAAAATGTACTCTGATTATCATAATGTAGTGGTTTAGTTAAATATAAACTGCATAATATTGTTGAATTCTGTATTATGCAACCTGTTGTCTATATTATGTATGAACTATTTCAGTACATACTTCATATCTTGTATGAACTATTTTGATATGAATCATGTTGCAATTAACATTTTAGCTGATCATGTTACAGTGGTTCGTTAATGCAGTGTGTTGTAAAATAACATACAATTGTATCTGAATTGTAACAGCATTATTCCTCAACCTATGTGTTGAAAACACTGTATAATACCACATTTACTGGGTTTTGTGTATCGTATTTTGTGAGAATGATGCATTTCCTTTCCATTAATTAATGATCTCTGAGGGTAATGAATGTTAATTTGGTCAATCCTAATGAATGATTAACAGTAACAGTCATGCACATGAACAAAGGTGAAAACAGGGAGAGAAAAAAAACAATAATTCCTGATCAATGTTCCTTTAAGTCTCTTAACTTGATCACCCACCGTAGGAGGTTTCAGATAGACATGAGCTGCATCCCTGATATGTGGGGGAGTCTAGATGCTGTGTGTATCTACGTGCTGTAGCAAGAGTTCAGGGAGGCAGCTGAGCAAAATAATTTAGAATGTCCTACCTGCTGACACAAGGACAAAAGGCGCAGACAGAACATTCTCATATGAGGGAGGAGACAATGGACGTGGCTACACCTGGAAATGCACTGCGGTTGTTTTATCCCTGACCTCTAGAGCACACTGAGGCTATGTCCCAAATGGCACCCTAGTTCCTATATCGTGCACTACTTTTGACCAGAGCCCTATAGCCCTATGGGCCCGGTCAAAAATTGGGCACAATATAGCCTAGTGATAGGGTGCCATTGCGGACGCAGCCTGAGATTGTCAGAGGCTGTTCTTAGGAGCAGACAGAGTCTGGAAGCTATAGCATTAACTGGGCATTGTAACACTCAGGTAGCGCAATCCCAGCACTGATGAGCAGCAGCGTGTTCTCACTTAATTCCAGGGTTGGAAACATCTCAAGCAGGAGATTAGTACCTGATCTGATTACAGCTACTGTTCTGTCTGTACGCTCTCTCCTCCTTTGTGTTCACCTTGTATGATCTAAACAGCTTGAAGCAATGAACATGAACAGAGACTAATGTTTGTAGTCTCCTTTCTAGAGACTTTTCTTTATCAGTAAACTATCTATTTATCTTGCTCATCCTTTTCTTTCAAATGAACAATGCCACATTACCTTAAGAGATGGAATAAGGAGGCAATGATTGGAAAATTGACAAGCAACACAGAACAATCAAGGTAGGATATTCTTTCCCTCAGGCTGCAAGCTATAGGTATTAGCTTTGCACCGCTGAATCAGTGCAGTTATTACCTTGCAGTGTGTGAGCTGGAGCTGTCATTGGTCAGAGCGGCACAGCAGCTGAGGCTTGGCTGCCTATGTGTATGAATTCTCTAAAGAACTCAGGATCTGCTGGAAGTGGCATGGGGAGGTCTGTGGGGAGTGCTCAAGGCTAAATCAATGCATCACGCCAAGGCCCTTGCACATGAATTTGATAGGGCATTGTGGGACTAAGGGTGCAAGGATCCAGATCCCATGTCTAACTGGGGCTACTCCTAGCCTGACATCCCAATGGGCTAGAGATAACCTCCTCCCTTCAAGGAGCTGTGGAATGATACAAGAGAGATGGAATCAGGGATCTAATGATCAATGTCATATAATGTAACTAACATCATACTGAAATAAGGATTTAGCCAATACATTTCTGAATCAAGACAAGCAGGGAATATCCAGCATCTATTTTCCCCCAAAGACACATTTGACGATTTTGAGAATGCATTACTGTATCATATGTGTTGTTGTACACCAATAAACATTGTACACAGAGACTTTAATTATAATGAAATGTGTGTAGTAATTATATAATTACCCTAACAGATCAGTTTCAGATACTGGAATGCTATATGTTGATCACCAGTGCATTACCTATTTATAGCCTAATCATTGTAGCCTTGGTTTTATAGCAATTTCTAATCATACAGGTGAATATATTCGTTCTTCATACTGAAACTATATATTTCATGTGAAATGTATTGTTCATAATGAAAAGCAAATCAATTATCCAATGTAAACGCAGCCTACCAATATATACTGTCACGTCAATGTTTTTGGAAGCGCTTTGAATTTGCCACCTCTGCTAGAATACATGCGCAGTGCGCCGCATTATGCCTTCTGTAGAGCAGCTGTCCAGTGTTTGGAATTCCAACATGGCAGAGGCTGTGGTCAGTCTTCATTTGACTTGGAATGGTTTCAAATCGCAAGCAGCCGCGCTTAACCTGAACACCCATTCATCAAGCATATCCAGTGGATCGATGTTACTCTAATCTTTGAAGCTGCACTGTTTTATAGCTGTCTCTTATACACATCTAGATGTGTATAAGAGACAGCGCATATCCAGTGGATCGATGTTACTCTAATCTTTGAAGCTGCACTGTCATATATACAGGTAAGAGTTAACGTGTCTCTATCTTAGATATGAACAATTAAAAAGAAGCGAAGCTGCACTACGTAAGAGAAAGCGCTTTACGGTATGCCTCTGGAAGCGTTCTCACGCATCATGCAGAATTGCAGGTTTAGAATCTCTGTGGTAGTCACATATACAGTTATAATGTATTTAAAACATTTTAGAGAGGCATTTTCAAATACAGAAGTACTGCGAGGATGTGAAGTTTATGCCACCGCTGAGAATCACTCAGGCGCTTGAGCAATTAATGATTTCAGAATCAATCATTGTGATGAGGGCGATACAAATTGTTTCAAAGTAATTTTCAAGTGAACGCATGTATGATAATCTGAAGATAACAAACTTGCCGCGATAACTGCTTGTATGAGGTTAATAAATACGTACGTTGACATTGCGCTCTTCGTGGTGACAATTGACTGCATGTAATCTATTATTAAAAGTAATGGGACATCATGATGCTTTAATCGCTTCCTCTAATGGGGTTGCACAAAAAATATAAATATTTTTATGTCATCATACGAAGCCTCAACAAGGAACAAGGAGAACTGACATAGGCTTTACATTCGTGGTCATGTGTTTTGCCTCTCCACATGCTAGCCAAGAGATTTTGTTGTTTTTTTTCTTTTCTTTTTAATTATATGCATGTAGGTTAAAATGAATACCTGACGAAAGGGCCCACGTTTCAGGCAGTGATATTCGATAGCTGAGAGGAAAAGTGAGAAGCAACCTTTGGAATTCCTCCTCGTGAAAATTCCGATTCTGCTGTTTTCCTTTTCCCTTGTTTTTAGGCTTGAAGACATGATCACTAGCACCGGTATTTATGGTATGTTGGACTATTTCACTTATTGATTACATGATAACTGGGAGAAATGTTCCGGTGCGTTTATGGTGTATGCATGGCTCGTTTTAATGTTGAAAAGTTTAACACTGGATGAGGTTGCAATTTCAGAAATAGTTTGTTCTAGAAATATCATGTTTATCATGTGGATGCACTTGATCATATTTGGGATTTGCTATAATGTTATTTTGGTGTATGTGTTCAAAATTAAATGTTAACTAACCTACTAGTATGCTACCACTAATAATGATAATAATAACAATAGTATAGGAATAGCATAATACTGAAACTAGCCTGATAATAATGATAGTTATTATTTCACATTGTGTAAATTAGAAGTTTGTGCGTAATTTATCTGTCTTTTGCATTCAAAATGTCTGGTTTTCGCATACTGTTCCATCTTATCTATTTTTGCATGTGTCCTAAAATGTATATTCTGATGTATTGTCCTATTTAATTCACCATTTATCCTTACATGGTGTAAAATGCTTCCCCTATCCGCATAAACAAAATGATAGGGAGGGTTTCAGATTAACATAATTTAAAAGTAGTATTTGAGAGTGGGAGACCAGCTTTTATGTCATAGGCAAAGTGATTGCCGGATGAYGTATTTCTTCCACGTATGTTACAAGATCTAATGTATTTTCTCTACTGTTTTGCCTGTCTCTGATTGAATTAAACCAACACATTAGACCACTGGCATTAGCTCCAAATTGAATGGTCATGCAACCAGCATAGTCCAGGTGCTGTTTCCTCATTTAAGACATTCATGCTTATGAAAGTGTTTGGGTTGTTAACTCTGTTTTTGTGGTGAAATGAATGGGTAAGTGGCCCATCAAATCTTTACATTTTGACATTTGAGCAGACGCTCTCATGCAGAGCGATTCACAGAAGCAATTAGGGTTAAGTGCCTTGCTCGACAGATGTTTCACCTAGTCAGCTCAGGGATTCGAACCAGCGATCTTTCGATTACTGGCCCAACACTCTTACCAGCTAGGCTACCTGCTGTGTCAACAGTCGACCTATGCACGTGTTATTAATCAGATGTTACTTTGTATATGCCATTTCTGATATGGAGAGTTGATAAATGATAGTTATTTAATACCAATAAATAACATGTTAGCCTACTTTCATGGCTACGGTCTGCCTCACAGACAGCAAAAGGCTAGAATTAGAGGAAATGTTTGTGTGTGAACATTCAGTACAGGCGTGTATTGTGAAGTAGGCCAACGTGTGAGTTAATCAATAAGGACAATGATCAGCAGCACAACTCCCACATTCTGAAGTGCTGTTTAGGACCCCTGAAATCAGTCTTGTGTTGGGCTGTCTTTTTCACTTTTGAACATTATGGGAAACTTTGCTCATTCTTTATTGTAATATCAAAGCATTCACATTCAGCATTTACACATTATTTGTCTTCATCCGAATTGGTTAGCCTATTTCTATAGTGTACAGGGGCACATATTACGATCCACTGCAATCCACAGCACACTTCACAAGTTTTAGCAGTTGTTTGGGCGATTAAATACATTTACTACAGATTCATACTTCACATTATGATATTGACACACGAGGATACATCCCGAGTCAGAACTTCTTGGTTTAGCTGGATGAAGTTTTGATCCTCAAATTGAACACTTGTTTTTCGCAATACAGTAATCCAAAATAGTTGTGTTCACACATCTCATTTGCATTTATATGAGAGGGAATTAAATCATCAACAGAGAGCTGAAGTGTGTTTTCATTCCTCTTCAGGAAAATGTACACCACAACCACTTCCATTATGCTGGAGTGTTTTGCTGTAATGTGTTTTCATAAAAGTGGACATGACCATACAGTACATGTGTGTTTTATTTGGTATTTCTCATTGCTTTTTCACATGCCTGATGGTTTTAGGTGAAACTAACTATTTGCATTCAACACTCGCTCTCAAGATGTAGCGGTGTGGTTTAAAAACTGTGATTTAAGCGTTTCTGCTTTCTTTCAACGKATGAACATCTTACATTTTACATGTCAGTTATCAGTACAGTATTCTTTCATTTGGCTATTAGTAGCTGAGGATAGAATAGATAAGAATAGATTACTAGGACCTAGTCCCATTAATTACTATGTCCTAACATAGTACCGGCGCCATAGGCTGCTGATAGGAGATTTTCTTTAGTCCTGATTGAACCTTTTGGCTTCTCCAGTGTGTGTGGTGAATGCCCTGACAACTCTGTTTATTTCTCATTTGGTTGCACTTCTGATTGTGGTTGACATGGATCCTCTAGTTGAGTTTTGCGCTGCGCTTGATGACAGATGCTGACCACTCCCCTTTTCACCACTCTCTTTTCGCCTTACGCCTGGCATGTTGACGTATTAGCAGAGTACTTATGAGCAAATACTGTAGCATGATAGATCATAGCTTTTGACAGCGTGACTACGTTCTACTACAGACTTATTGTTTTTCATTGCATCCACATTTCTTGCGACACCCTTCATAATTTGMGGTTTTATATTGGGAAAGATACAGTATGTAATTGTTGCAATTAGGCAAATTACATTTGCAGTGTATATTTTTTTTAAACGTATAGTTAATAACTTGATCATAAACAATGCAAATGTACATGCACACACTCCTGAATAGTTTAAATACATGTGTTGCCATCAGTCTTCTGTGTTGCTTAAACAAATGTATGTCATTTTAAGAATTTTCGTTGTTTCTTGTTTTTAACTTTTCTCTACATTACAATGATATTGATTTTGGACAGCATGTATACGAATCATATACCAACAGTTAAGCGTGCTGCTGATGAAAGAAGAGTGAAACTAGTAACCTCCTTGAAGTCCTAAAAAGGCTTAAAGCAGATAAAGCTGTAAGTCTACACCAGCTGTATTTGGCGCATGTGACAAAACATTGATTTCATTTGATAGTACATGCATTTGATCCGAATAGTGCTGAGCCAGTGAAATTATATTTTTCATTGTCCATGAAAAGGTATTCTTGACCATTTAGAGTACTGTACAATTCAAATTGTATTCTTCAGCAACCCTTGAGAGAAGAACATAGGATATAAATTCTGGATGCTACTCAACAAGATTGGGATGCTATTCAATATGGGGATCTTTTGTAGCTCAGTTGGTAGAGCATGGTGCTTGCAATACCAGGATAGTGGGTTCAAATCCCAGATCCACCCACACGTAAAATGTATGCACGCGGGGCTGTATTTCGCTTTGGATAATCATATACCTACATTTAAGCATGCTGAAAGAGATGTGAAACTAGATAATGCATTGGATAAAAGTAACTGCTAAATGGCCTTCAGAAAGTATTCACACCCCTAGACTTTCTCTACATTTTGTTGGGTTACAGCCTGAATTTAACATTGATTACATTTAGATTGTTTTGTCACTGGCCTAAACAGAATACTGCATAATGTAAAAGTGGCATTATGTTTTTAGATTTTCTTTGATCATTTAATTAAAAATGAAAAGCTGAAATGTCATCCCCTGTGTTATGGTAAGTCTAAATAAGTTCAGGAGTAAAAATATGTTTAACAAGTCACATATTGCAGAGTGAAAAGAAGGAAGCCTGTACAGAATAAAATATTCCAAAACATGCACACAGTTTGCAACAAGGCACTAAAGTAACACTCCAAAATAATTTAGCAAAGCAATTCACTTATTGTCTTGAATACAGAGTGGTATGTTTGGAACAAACACATTACTGAGTACCATTCTCCATATTTTCAAGCATAGTGGTGGCTGCATCATGTTATGGGTATACTTGAAATTGTTAAGGACTGGGGACTATGTCAGGATAAAAAAATMATCAGAATGGGGCTAAGCACAGGCAAAATCCTAGAGGAAAACCTGCGTCAGTCTGCTTTCCACCAGACACTGGGAGATGAATTCACCGTTCGGCAGTARAATAACCTAAAACAAACCCATAATCTACACTGGAGTTGCTTACCAAGAAGACAGTGAATGTTCCTGAGTGGCCAAGTTACAGTTTGACTTAAATCTGCTTGAAAATCTATGGCAAGACTTGAAAACAACCTTTCGAAAATAATAATGGGGAAATATTGTTCCATCCAGGTGTGCAAAGCTCTTAGAGACTTACCCACAAAGGTGATTCTAACATGTATTGACTCAGGGATGTGAATACTTATGTAAATTAGATATTTCTGTATTTCATTATCAATAAATTAGCATAACTGTCTAAAAACATGTTTTCACTTTGTCATTATGGGGTATTGTGTGTAGATGGGTGAGAGAAAAAAATATATTTAATCAATTTTGAGTTCTGGCTGTAACATAACAAAATCTTYAATAAGTCAAGGCGTATGAAAACTTTCTGAAGGAACTTTATATTATTATTATATATGATACCACCACATTCTCTTCTTATTGGAGCAACAAGTCCTCACAAAACATAGAAGGCACAGAGCCTTACGATATTGACATTTCTGTCCCCTCTCATTATGATATATAAACCTCAAAATTCWCCGGTCAAACATGTTTGTTTTTTTAGCCAATATTTTAGATACTTTTCACTCTAGCATTTTCCTAACCAACACCATACATGATGACATATCATACATATACTGTATGTATACACTTTTCTAAGTTATGCAGTTGAATTGTAGAATGTAGCTGTTTTGGACACATTCATTCCACCTTGTCAGATGCTTGGGAACCCTGTCCAACAGTAAATAGCAGAGACCAACCTCTGAAGCAGAGTCTAGAGCCATAACATACGCACAAGCTTCACTGCTTCCGATTAACACCAAGTATGGAGATCGTAGACCACAGACAGTCTGGTAGAACCATAATGAAGCAGTGGGATTTCACCGTTGTCTGTAGATAGCGTACCTTCCTCCCTCAGAGAGCTACAGTATAGGGTGCATTATGATACGTGAGGGCTCAAATTGGCTTCAGTYGAAGATGTGACCAGAGCCATTTCCTGTGACATGGTGTGTGTATGAATAGGGCTGACAGTTTTTTATTGTCCTTTAATAGTGACAATTAAAGTGAGCTTGTGACTAACTTAAGTAACTCCTGTGTAAACACCCCCTGGGAGGTCTTGCGGGGCTGTTGTAAATTGATAACACGCTCATCCGTACTGACGGATACATTTGTCAGCAACTGTAACAAATCCCATTCAGTCTCTCCCGTCTCAATTCTAGACAAAGCCTTGTGCAAATGAAACCAGTACAAGGTTGTCATCTTTAAGCAAATATGTTAAGTGTTGTCTTTCGTGCTTTTCGTCTGAAAAGCGAGGGAGAGCCCAAGGGAGTGAGACTCATGCAAATAGAACAAATCCCATCTCTTCTCAGAGCAGCATCCCCCTCTTCTCTCTACCTCTCCCCCTCTCTCTCTCTCTCTCTCTCTCTGTCTCTTTCGTCTCCCTCATGGCAGCTTGCTATGTTATCTTTGTGTGTGTCTCGGTGCGCTGACAATTTCTCCAGTGATCTAAGTTGGGGTGCATTAGAAAGTGGAAACAGCTGTCTGTTGCTATACTGAGAGACGTGTGTGCTCTACTGCAAAGACGAAGGATCATGAATCCTTGACATCCTCCCCTCCCACCCCTTCTACCCCTTCTACCATCTCATTTAGACACAGGGACTGTCTGCTCACTGTGTTTTTTTGTTCTGACTGACAGCATAGCATAGGCATGTTCTAAAATGCATGTGGGTCCATTATCAGTTGCTTGTGCTTACACTTCATATCTCCTTCCTTCTGCCCTGTTCTCTTATTTATGCACACTTTCTGGATCTAAAGACATACGTTTCTATTTAGATCCTTAATAAACGTAATACATTCAAAAAAGTGATAACACTGGACATTAACTGAGTCCGTTATCCTACTTCTTGGCTTTATATCCAATAGATGTGGGTTAGTGTAGGCTACTTCTGATTGGCTATTGTGTTACTTCCATAAACTCTTAGTGGTATTCATTTGGTCTTAAAAGGCACTAGGTCCATTTCTTTTGAAGCCCTTGTCTTTAAGGAGTTTAGCCCCAACTCAGATATATGCTTGACATTTACTGTACATGTTGTGGAAAGAGCAGCGTTTTTCAAACAGTTGCTTTATTCAACCTTTTCTGAAGATTAGTAGTTGACTGTTGTGTTTAGTGTATTTAGAGCCAGATTARCTCTAACCTTACCCTCACCTTAACCCTAGCCATCACACTTAAAACCATAACCAGTGGCTAAAGAAGATAGTGAAATGAGGAACATTTGCACATAGAATTGTAATATGCATACATCCTTCAAGAGAATAGTACGAATGATATCCTTTAGGCATGATACCAGGTAGCAGTCAGTCATTAACACATAAATTGTTTGACTGACCAACATGTTAGTCTGCATAACCTCATCCGTCCTGATCTTTTATATAGATCGTACTATTCCACAGTATATTGAGCTTACTTAGTGGCCGGTAATAACTTTAAATGATTTCAAAATTCCTACAGCAAAATTCCTCACTCTGGCCATGTATGTCATATGGGTAATTTAAATAATTTAAATGTATCATAACGTTAAAGCGCTTTTCTTGCCATTTGAAACAATGAAATGTAGGTTTTGTTTCATCTCCTTCACATAAGCCTGTCTCTGTCTCTCTGCACTCATAAAGAGTGGAGGCAGCACAGAGCCTATTGGGGATTGGTTAGAATAGACAATCCCCAGGTGTACTAAACTAGGTTTAGCAGTAATGCTTTTAATCTGGACTTGTAGGAGATTCATGTGCATTCATAGATTTGCTTCAGTAATGATCATACCTCCAGTGGCAGTGAGAGAGACATTTTTCCTAAATCACTGAGGTCCTCATTACACTGTTTACATTTTAATTAGACATGCTAAACTTTTGATTTCTAATGGCCATAATGATTGGAGATTTTCTCCTCTTTAGTTCAAGGGAGGCAGAGGCTCCATGCTGAGCATACAGTTATACTGTAAGGGCAGGAGGAGCCTTTTCTCTGGTGACAGCTCAACGTGCTAGAAAATATATATATTTTTAAAGGCCCAGTGCAGTCAACATTTTATTTTTGTATCATATTGTACAACATCTGATGAGACTAACATTGTAAAAGTCAGATTGTTTTAATCAGTTTTATTTCCTGATAGTTGCTGGTTGAAAATACAAACTATACAGGACCTAATCAGCAGGTTTGCATGGGCAGGAGTTTTGGCTTTCCATGGTGACATCACCATGCGGTAAACTGGTTAATATACCAATAACAAAAAGAGATCCAAATCTCTCTGCCAATAACAGCTAGTTTTCAGTTTCCCCCTTCCTACTCAGACCATGCCTGGAGCTGGCCCTGAGTGCTCTCTTAAACATGTTTGGGCTAGGGAAATTATTGTCAAATTGTTATCATATCAAGAAATCATCAAATATGTTTGATATTTTTTTAAATTACAGTATATTCTTATGTATTAAAAGTTTTGCTCTTGCAAGGACTTGTATAGATGCCTGGACGTGGCTCCCTAAAGCCGATCTTGCCATGTGAGGTAGCCTATGGGATGGCAGGAAAGGTCAGACACTCAAGGATTCTATTCAACAAATTCTACAATTGAATGATTTTCAAAATTAGGGACATTTAAAAAATTGTTAGAGTTTATCATTCTGTTCTTGAGTATGTAGCTTAACATTGAACAACCTTGGGAAAAAAGGGAGGCGCTTTTTCCTGCTTCAAGGTGTTTCCTTGCATAATGCTTTTAGAGTTTTCTATAGCATTTGAAGTACCTCACAAGAGGATAAGAGAATATGTTACTGTATTGAAATTCCACTTGTCTTCTCACAAAACACATGCCTAATCTTTTGAGCGAGGCCACCATCCTTGGTCGCCTCCAAGCCCAGGTATTCAACAAGTCTGGAACAGAGCAGATACTCGACTCAAGATTCAGGTCAAAGCTTCCAATTAACATTTTGTCTCTTTTTAGAGCTAGGGTAAATCTAAGATCACGCAATAGTTAACATTCTTTTATTTACTATAATATCCTCCTTGAGTGTTTGAAATTCATTGTATTATTCCAAGTTCATATTATCTTCTAGTCTCTTCATCTTGGTAAACTTTGTGTTGAATTGCAATTGGGAACATGGAAGGAGTCTGCGTGTGCTGTAATTCAGCCTCCATAATCATCATTTGTAAAATGCCAGGTTGATTTCTTTTAATTAGAGATTTTGCCACAAAAGACATTAGTAGCTGTACAGCTTCTTACTGACTATACCAGAATAGATTCACATAATGACACAGTAATTGTGTAATTACTGTATTGAAATGAATGTCTCAATAAAGTTATACATTAATATTCAAGAGACTAGGCATGCGTTTCCGTGAATCTGAAAGTCAATGTTTTAGCTGCTTTCCTGTCTTGGAAATTCCTTCTGGAATGATGAATAGAGTCATCACTTTGACTGGTTAATTGTCTCAAATTGATATTTTGATGTTTCACTAAAGAACACATAAAAGAAGTCAAATCTTAATTAGGAAGATGATCATAGGGAGACGCGCTATCAGTGGTGCTCACTAACTTCACAGTGATTCATTCATCCTCGGCGGAATTGTGTGGCTGACAGGTTGGCTGGGTGCCATGGACTAGCAGAGAGAACCTTGAGTGCCGGGGAGAGGATGGGTCTGAGGCCTGTCTGCAGGAGAGGAGAGAGGAGAGGAGAAGAGAGGGGCTGGTACACTGCCATGGAGGTTTAAGGCATCAGGCTGCGGCGGGCAGGCAGGCGGGCAGGCTGAGTGTGTCTGCGGTGTCAGTGACGTGATGATATCAACCAGTGCAGGGGTGAGTGAGTGCTACTGGCCGCGGTGGTGGGGGGGGGGGGGGGGGGGGCTACACTACGTAGTGTGATTATCTCATCCTGCCTTCTGCACTGGAGCGCGCCACTTTAGATGGCCAAGAGACAAACTGCAGACAACCCTGGCTCATCCTAGTCTTTTTCAAGGCAAATGTCCTACGCCCTGGTTTTTTATTCGAGTTTAGACCAGGCTGCCTAGTTAAATAAAGTACACAATGAAACAAATGCTTGTGTCTAAAGTTAGTGTTTTGAAACGGAAAAGATTAGCGCCGAGAACAAAGTGGTGCATCGCTCTCCGTTGTTTTCATAAAAGCAGAAGCGTTTCGCATGAGCAGATGTGAAAAGCAGCCTATTTGTTGCCTGTTGATTGATATTGCTTATTTGGTAGACCAGCAGCAGCAATATATTACTGAACAGTATAATGATCATCCTCAAAAGACTGGAGATGTATTTTATTGGTTAGGATATTGCAAACATCATCCCTCTTAGTACCTTCTTCACCCCAAGGAAATAGTTTAAGATGACCCTATTTCTAGCCACAAAGGTACAATATGTTTGGTTTCAAATGAGCTTAAAATGAGTTTCCATAAAGTTCATTTCAGCTCCCGCACAATACAAACACTCACTGTTGCACCGGGATGTTTGTTTTTATACAACGGGTGGGTCTAATCCTGAATGCTGATTGGTTAACACGGTTTGTAAATACTGTACATATAGAATGAATAATTCCCCACTGTGAAACCTTTGACCCTACCAATGTCCTGTGCTCAAATTGTGTGGACTAGGTGTGGATAGACGCAAAGCCAATATATGTGATCAGATATCTAAAGTTACTTGGACTACCATGAGTCCTTTGTCTCTCTCAGCCACAAGCAGACTATCCCATTGGAAACGGATAGCCATGGAAAGGCTTGTTTTGCGTGTGGCCTATTTGACGTTCCCTCTTAGTGTCCACATGGAATTAGATTAATTTAAACCAGGGAAAAAAATAGTCCTCATGAAGAGTTCAGCATCATCCTGGAGCTTTATGAGGGCTGACACCTCTTTTGTGTTCATTATCGGGAAATCACCTCAGGGAGTAGTGTTGACTTTGCATGGTCTAAAATAGCTGTTACAGAGCACTGTTCCATGCTCTCTGGTTCACTTAGATTCCTGGGCTCGGGGGAGGGAGGTGGAAATACCCAATCAAGGTTTTGCTGAGAAACCTTAAACATTGTATTAATTCTGTCTGTTTCGAAAAGGGAATCAAGTCAGCTAAAACCTATATTGGCGGTCTATCCCTCTCTAGTATGTTCTGACCTTTATTCTAGTTAAGCCGGTGCCTGGAGGAAAGTATGGACTCTGAGGAGACTTCGGTACAAACTAATGCCCCCTTTCGGAGAGTGGTTACCCATATTATATTGATCTCATGTTCTCTGATATTGTTCATATTTTGTGTTTGAGGGAGGAACATGATATTGAGTCTGGTTAGTTGACTAACCATCGAATTACTGTAACTGACCAGTTGATTGGCACCCCAAAGTCAGCAGTACATACTGTATCGCTAAATCAAAATGTTCACTTCCAGTCCCGGCATTCGAGTGTCCTTCCTCTTTAGGCAAGGTTATATTATTCAAGTACTTACCACTCACTTAACTTCACTACCGTTTTCAAGACTAAGTATGACCTAGGTTTCTTTGTTTTGAAATGTGATATTTAAATGTAACAAAGGGAAAAAGTGTTAATTATTTTGGAATTCAACAGCAATTAGTCACCAAAGAGGGTTCTTACTCAATAACTATTTCTAACCAAAATATTATCATATTATATTTATGGAACATGTATTAGATTTTTATCAGCACACTTGGCCCATGTAGATTTATCTCTATGCCAAACCCTGACTGAATCTGCACCCCCCACATATTTAACCGTATCCCCAGAGCCCTCAGCCACCCCTGTTGTTTCCATTATTCACTCCAAAAGTTTCACGTAGTATGGGAGGCTAGGGGGGGTGATTTTTTTTTTGTCTGACTAAATGTATCTAGAGCAAAGTCACTGCTTTATGCAAAATTTGCTCTGCCTTGGGAGGCAGCGGTTGCATGTAGGAGGAGTGAGTGCTTGGACAGGGGATGAGGCATGTATGGTGGCAGGCTGTGTGTGCCTGTCAATCTGTCACCCAGGCCTAACATTCATCCCTAGAGATACCTGGGGGAGACCCCACCAGCACCCAGTCTGCCTCAGCTGCCGGCCACGCGGTGACAACAGCTTCCCACAGAGAGGGGAAGTGTCATTGTATATATGTAAACTAGTGACAGATGACTGGAGACATGCGGTCCGTAGACACTAGGGCTGAAAGTAAACTAGACTGCTTGTTTGCCTCTCTCTCCCCTTATCCCTCTCCATCCTGGACTAAAGAGACAAAACATCAAGCTCCACAACCGTGGTGGAATACATTGACAACAAAGTCAAAGATATGAATGAAAAGGATGCAAATCATTTGGCATGAAAGTGGCATACTACATGTGGAAGCTTGTGTTTCTTTTTGAAAGGCCTTTGCTAATAATTGCCTAGGAGTGAAGATTTTGTGTGTCGGCCTTCAGGCAGCTTTTCTAGGTCGCTGAGGTTATGAAGGCCAGTGTTACACTCCCAGCAGCCTTACTTCAACCCTCACTCTGGAAATAGAACATGCAACGTCACATCGAGCCAGAGAGGATGTGGATTCCAGGCCTCAGTGGCCAGAGGCTGCACATGTGGAATCTGCTCGGGTATTTGACCTGAGTGTTTGAAACGTGGAATGCTCCCTGTGGGTTGTTGTTATTTCATGCATACCCAAATGAACAGCTCGGTGATAGCCTTGTGCAGACCGTTCGCGTATTGTAGAGACTTACTGTTGACTATTCATCAAGGGGACTCGTAAGCCTACCAGCCAAAAGCAGATTTGCTAAACATTATGCACACTAGCTGCAAGAGAGCCAAAATGGAATGAATAAATCAGAAACGTGTTATGAGGGAAATATTATCTGTAAAACATTGCCCTTTTGTAGGCTAGTCATCAGGATACAACAGACTATTCTCACCATAACAAGTTTTCAGTCTGAACAACAGAAGATGGGCTTTTAAGACTGTTTATTGCCCAGTGAGTGCTGGGTCAGGGATGATGGTAAATACGGAATGGGGTAGTGGACATAAATCTTCTTGATAAAGCAATAAGGCCCGAGAGGCCATGGTATCTCATGAAAATGGGTATTGCTACGGGGCGTTGTTAGACACTGAGTAACATTAACAATATACTGTATCATGGCCCCCAGTGCATTATCGCTTTATTAAAACACGTCCACCCACATTTCCATAAAAGAAAGGTGATCAAATGTTTCACGAAGATCCTGCCGCAAATCACTGTTCAGTTACTAAGCAACAGTACTAACAATACACCACCGTAGAACGGCAATATGTAGAAGCGCAGAGTTTAAACAAGGCTCGTGAAACCCCATAATTTCCCCATGAATACAACCTCATTGCCCACTACCATTCTCACAAAAATCACTGTAGAAAGAGTAACTAGCAAGCTTCAATTTTGCTGTCACAATTTGTATTTGTGGCAAAATCAAATCAAACAGCAGTGAACTGTCCCAATATTGTCAATACTCTCTCAAGTAACTTATTTACAATAAGGTAATCTTCTAGTGCTGTTTTACTGGTCAGCTTAATATTATGGTTTGGAATTAATCACCATTAATTAATGAGGAGACATCTGTTGCAACCAACATAAATGGACATGACAGAGAGGGATGGGGAGCAGTGTTAATTGGATGGCGCAGCGTTGACTTTTGCGTGAACTTTTTCTGCATTTGATCATTCTTAAAATGTGATTGCACCACATGATGGCTTAGGCTCACTTAGACTCGGAGCCATGTGTCTTTACTGTATGAGCGAAGCATCTGATGTTACTGTCTGTGTCTGCCGGTGGAAAAAATCCATCAGCTCTGATGAGATCCTGCACCTTAGAGCATACCCATGCCAACCTATCTTTTTTAAGCCCAAAGACTGATATTGTGCTATTTTTAGTTCCACACAATTCAAAGAGACAATTCACATTTGAGCAATGGGTGGGTGACCTTAGGTTGTGTATATTGATTGGGATTTGTTTCTTAATAGAATTGTGTCTAATTAATTCGATTTTAATTGGGAGAAAGCAGAACATGCAAATGCAGCACATTCTGATTCAATCGTTATTTAAACTGCGTAAAAAAATTGTACATCAGCGTCTACTTAATGGAATATCGTTGTTCTTTGTTGCGCTTTGTATTGTGCTTTAAGTAGTAATCAGAACAGGTAATTCTGGTGTGGTGGAACAATATATATCTAATGGGTTAAGGATAAATAAGACATTAGAAAGACATCTGTTTTATAACTGCCTTGTCTTTTAATTATCATCGATGACCATCATTCCCTGTACCATATCTATTTAAAGCCCAAATGCAGGGATGTTAGAAATGAACTTTCGACCTCAGTCATTTCACAATTTGTAAAGGAATGTTTTGGAATAATTCATTCTACTGGGCTTCTTGGCTCATTTCCTCAAAATCACTGTCCTCTTAGCGGGCCGCCCCCTCCCTGTCATCAGCACCGCCCACACTGGTTTGCACTGGGCCTCACTAGACACCATGTCAATGCTCCAGACACCATCAGCCACCACCAGCAACCCAATCAGCAGTTTACTGCCAATGGCCTCCATTTCTGCCCATTAGGCTGACCAATGACCAATGTTAACCAGTGAAGCGTATTGTAAATGTGTACTACGCTAGTGTGCTGATGCCCCTCTGGTTCCTGTTACAGTAACTCACCCACTGGGCAAAAACAGGTTGAATCAACGTTGTTTCCGTGTCATTTCAACCCAAAAATCTATGTGATAACGTTGAATTAACGTGCAAAACTGATTGGATTTGCAAAAAGTAATCAACTTAAAGAGCATTTCGTCTTTTTTTCAATCAACTTTTTAACCTATATGCATTGATATGGTGATTTTTTGTTGTTGTTGATTTCACGTTGAATTCACATTGGTTGACAACTCACCCAAAACTAGACGTTGAAAAGACGTCTGTGCCCAGTGGGCAGAGATCCCAGTTCCATGGTTTAAATGATCCCCCATTCTTTCCTGAGATAATACTATAAATTCTACAATATTCTGGATTCTCTTGAGATTTTGCAGAAAGCTTTTGGCAAAAAACACCCCAATTTGTATTGATTGGCCACTTGATTAATGTAGCGTTCTAGCGATGACAAGTCATGGAAGGTGAACAGCCCTGAAGTGCATCATTCATTTTTGGCCCGACGTTTAGTTCGAGGGAGGCACACAGTGTGCCCATTAAAGTCAAATGTGTTTATACTGCTTATCACTGCATGTTTGTCAGTTTGCAAGCTGCTTGTTGTCTCCCCTTTGCTCAAGTCAGCTTTTGTCTTCTCAATTGCATTAGTTTAGAGATGTCTTTTGTCTCGGTTGCCAATCAATACTGAGATGACAGCTGAATCCAGGCAGTGAGAACTCATACACAGATAAATAGATCTGTCTGAATCAGGAGGTCCTAAGGACCATCCAGCACAATGGGACTGCCAAGATTTACTGAGGCTATGATGTTTTCTCCATGAAACTTCTGACTAGCTTTGTTAGAAACTTTATTTGTCTCTCCACTGAATAGCCGTGATATATTCTCGGCTGTAGGGCTTTAACTATATCCACAATAAAACACCAGAGCAGATTGAAAATTACGTAAATGATGGGAGTTTTTTTTTTAAACGGTGAACTGAGTGATACATAGTACACGTAGTAATCAGATTCTATGGAAGTGTAACTGTACTGCCCTCGCCACAGAGCACTTACTGGGCAGTGTGTGCCGGTGGGCGAACCAATCTCCCAGACAGCTCTCTCCTTGTAAAAGTTCCTCTTTATAGTTTCCCTACTTCACTTCAGTAACTTTATTACAGTATAGCTGAGAGATTTCTATTTCATATTGACCTAAGATTGCTTCAGTTGTCTCATTTCACCTTTTGTCTGGCTTGTGTTGGAGAGATGACCTTCCTCCACACCGGCAGTCGATAGTGACCATACAGTAGAACGCTTCAGGGAAAGTTAGTTACGGTGACAGACAAAGTTCCTTTCTTGGTTCGTTTAATTAAATAGTTTCAATTAGTCTTCTATTGAAAACTGTAATTGTTCTATAGATAGGAGGTAATTGAATAAAACAATAGCCTTGTCGTCTTTTGTGTAAAAGACAACCATTTTATTGTTACTTTTATTGCTGGCCTGTCTCTATCATTGTCTGTACAAAGGCCTCTTGATAGATGTAGTTTCTGTCATTTCTGCACGACTTTGATAGAAGTAACTCCCCCTACAAGTGAACTGTGCCGAGTTGTATTGTTCGTGGGCCTAGTTATGTTGCATTTATTTTTCTTTCATAGAAGATGGGATCTATTCCAGCGTTATTAAACTATGTGGATGCCTTTTCCTTACGGAAGAGCTGAGTTCACTTCAAGAAAACCCAAAAAACTATTCCCCTAGTAGAGGAAAGGTTGAGTTAGCAATATTTTGTTACACACAGTGTGGATGGAGTTGTGCAGCACAGAGAAAAGGAGATGCTGACCAGGGGTTGTTACTTTAGTCTTTTAAAGTGTGTTTGTGTTTGCGGCGCACCTAGCAGAGAAATAGCACACCCCAGACTGGCCCTAGAGTGAGGAGACGTCCTGAAATGTAGACATCCACTGCTGAAATGTCTGTCACAATAGCCTTCAGAAAGTATTCACACCCCTTGACTTTTTCTACATTTTGTTGTGTTACAGTCTGAATAAAAAATGGATACAATTTAGATTTATTGTCACTGGCCTACACCCAATACGCCATAATGTCAAAGTGGAAACATGTTTTTCGAATTTGTTACAAATTCATTAAGAATGAAAAGCTGGAATGTCTTGAGTCAATAAGTATTCAACCCCTTTGTTATGGCAAGCCTAAATAAGTTCAGGAGTCAAATTTGCTTAACAAGTCACATCATAAGTTGCATCGACTTATGAGCAATACTAATGTTTAAGATGATTTCTGAATGTACCCCACAGTCGAGCAGTGAATTTCAAACACAGATTCAACCACATAGACCCGGGAGGTTTCCCAATGCCTCTCAAAGAAGGGCACCTATTGGTAGATGGGTAAAAAAAGGCAGACATTGAATATCCCTTTGAGCATGGTGAAGTTATTAATTACACTTTGGATGCAAGTGTCCTTCCTAACTCAGTTGCCGGAATGGAATGAAACAGCTCAGGTATTTCACCATGAGACCAATGGTGACTTTAAAATAGTTACAGTGTTTAATGGATGTGATAGGAGAAAACTGAGGATGGATCAACAACATTGAAGTTACTCCACAATACTAACCTAAATGACAGAATAAATAGAAGGAAGCCTATACAGAATTAAGATATTCAAAACATGCATCCTGTTTGCAACAATGCACTAAACTAATACTGCAAAAAATGTGGCAAAGCAATTCACTTTTTGTTTGGATGCAAGTGTTATGTTAGGGGCAAATCCAATACAATATGTTATTGAGTACCATTCTCTATATTTTCAAGCATAGTGGTGGCTGTATCATGTTATGGGTATGCTTGAAATCGTAAAGGACTGGGGACTTTTTCAGGATAAAAAATAAATGGAATAGAGCTAAGCACAGGAAAAATATTAGAGGAAAACCTGGTTCAGTCTACTTTCCACCAGACACTGGGAGATGAATTCACCGTTCAGCAGGACAATAACCTAAAACACAAGCCTAAATCTACACTGGAGGTGCTTACCAAGAAGACAGTGAATGTTCCTGAGTGGCCGAGTTACAGTTTTAACTTAAATCTGCTTGAAAATCTATGGCAAGACATGAAAATGGTTGTCTAGCAATGATCAACAACCAATTTGACAGAGCTTGATGAATTTTGAAAATAATAATGGTCAAATGTTGCACAGTCCAGGTGTAGAAAGCTCTTAAGAGACTTACCCAGAAAGACTCTAACGTGTAATGGCACAGGGGGTTGAATACTTATCTAATCAAGATATATTAGTGTTTTATATTTCATAAATGTTTTACAAATGTTAGAATTTTTGTTCTACTTTGACATTACAGAGTATTTTGTGTAGATTGTCGACAAAAGTAACAATTAAATCCATTTTAATCCCACTTTGTAACACAACAAAATGTGGAAAAAGTCAAGGGGTATGAATACTTTCTGAAGGCATGGATATGGACACTGGGGAATAGCGGCATTATTATTTATTTTTTAAAGTTGACTGTTTGAATAGCACAAGTAGATTAGTAGTTTGTAAGTCTGCCAAGACCGTATGCTGCTACCATTCTGGCCCATTTCCATTACCTGTCTTCCTAGGCTTACTGTAGAGTTAGTCAGGGGCCTTGAAACAGAGCAGTGCGATGCCTGTGGATGGTGGTGGTCAAACCTATCATTGTAGACCCAGCGTCTTGTAAACAAAAATCCATACACTCTTTCCTGCAGATTGGTGTTTTACATCAACATTGCGTTGGCAGGAATCAGATTATTAACAGTTTTAGTCCGTTGTAAAGTCTAGTGGGTGGAAGTGTGAAGTAATCACAGTAGTGAATCGGACCAGTGAACAAGGAAATTTGTTCATTTCCAATGGGGCCGGCCTATTGGTTTGTGAATCAAATGACTGGCTCCTCGTGTCATTAAACCGCTGAGATGCGGTAAAAATATGATAAGTGATAAATGTGTTAAACACCCAGAATACTTTCTTCCTCCTCGTTTTTTCTCTTTATTGAAGACATCCTTGTGGGGATAGGACTTCTGGGACTGGGAATGGGGACGTCGGTGAGAGTGTGGATTTTGGTCAATGAGCCTTAGTGTAGCAAGGTCGCCGTCCTCAGCTCCTCTCCTTTGAAGTGTGTAAGAGATCCCTGAGGAGGGATGGAGTACCCATCCTTGAACAGAGTTTGCGGAGACTTGCAAAACCCCTGCTTACATTTTCTTAATGTTCTCTACGGTTAAGTAGAGCACATTTGAAACAATAACTACTATTCTATAATTCTTCAGCTTCACCATTTGTACTGTATCATACTGTAAAGCCTAATTGTATTATTTTCCATACAAGAACATTGGATTGTTCTCAGTTTCTGTGTTGAGGGCTGTTGATTTGCATGTCTGAGGATTTAACTGTACTTAATAAGACTTGTAATCGAATAGGTTGCCTTGCGTGTCTCTTGGCCTCAATAGTCATGGTTTAATGAGCATCGCTTGGACAGAACAATGACAGCTCAGAAACACTCTCAACCCCATGATTTTGTATTACGGTTAATCAGAAAATGGCAAATACAAGACACTTGTTTCTTTCCAAAGCCTATAAAATGAAACTAATCGTCATTTTGCATAATTCAGAGTAGAAGTACTGTTCACACTTGGCACATTGAACCATCCTCTGCTCTCATACGTTGGAACAACCCATTTGATGCCTCTAAGCTCCGGTGAGTTTGTTTACAAATGACAGATCAATATGTTATTATTATACTCTCTGTAGTTCAGATGTCAGCCAAGATAAGTTTCTCCTGAGAATCCCCAATAGTATCCAAGGATAGAGAGTTGCTCAAGTTGTTTTCTTATTCAGTCAGGGACACTAATATATCAATGGCTCAGTATGAAAGTAAACCGAACATGTTATATAACGATAGAACTGTGCTATATGTGAAGAAAGTATTCTTATCTTGGGAATGAGGAGTAAACCTTTTTCGACAATATGAAAATGTGTGGATATGTGTGTTCATTAAAAGTATCGACTGATCTGTGAGTTTGAGAGTCCGCGCTGGTTTCATAGTTCAGTCATGATGCGACAACAAGCATACACTTGTGTTGAAGTACGGTTGGGTTCTGCCCTGCAATGTTCAGAGGAGAGTCTGATGTTCTAGTTTTGATGTGTTAAACTTTCAGTCAAATCTAAGACATGCTTTTTACTTGTTCATTGAAATGACTTTACACTATTGTCTAATTTAATGGCATACTCTATTGCCATTGTGGAGAGAATCATATGGATCCCCYTGCAAGTTTCACTCAAATGAATTATTATAACAATCTACACAGGCAGATAAAACAGGACAAGAGGTATTATGTGTAGGGATTTGCATAATGATGATGATTCATTGCTGTGCTTCAGCATTTCTGTATAGCGTTTGATGTTGAGGTCGAAATGTGTGCAGTACTTTATGGGCATACATATAAAGTGTGGAAATAAGAAGCTTTGTGCAAATTCAAAAAAAAAAAACAATCATCGGCCAATGAGAATGCAACGGTAGAAGAGTTGAATAGGGATGGAGATTGGCGCAATACATGCATGTGCTTCCTTGTTTTGTCCGAGAGAGAGAGAGATGGAGGGAGGGAGGGAGGGAGGGAGGGAGGGAGGGAGGGAGGGCTCCCAGACATCTAGTAGTGTCTGTTGTCTCTACCCACAGTGTCTGTTGTCTCTACCCACAGGATTAGGCTGCTTTGTGCTCATGATACTTTTAAGAACCGCCCCAAGTCAGGCTGCAGAAAATGGAACATTTTGACATGAAGCCGTTTCAATTATTATGATGTGGCTATAGTTTTCAGTCAAGCCAAAAGGACTGTGTAACGTGTGCATGTGTGTGTGTGTGCGTGCGTGCTCCCGCGTGGGTTTCTGTTAGATCTTAAACTGCCTTTTTTTGGTTGGGAGTCTCAGTTTGCTGGTTTTCATTGATCTTCATTGATCTGGTTTTATTTTATTTATATTTTCAATAAGTGATTGTGTTAGTTGAATTTACATGTTACAAATTTGCTGTGAAAAATGACTCACTTTGGGACTTAAAATCTGGTAAAGACCTTTAGATAGTAATTATGGAGCCTCTTTGTCCCAAGCCTCTACCAACCTTGAAATAAGTCACTTGAAAATGATTATTGCAACCATTATAAGATAATGGATAGTCATTACACTCCTGCTGTCATGTGATCTTGAAACATGATGCATCCATTGTACTTACCGGCCTCTTAATATCAGAACATACTGTTTGTAATGATTTATAGTTACTACAATTTAATGTGCATTGTGTCTTGGTTGTTGGCTCAATAATTAGCACATTTTAACTGATAAATGACCAAGCAGGAGGTGAAAAGCATTTTTTTTGTTGCTCTATTAATGTCAGTGGGAAAAAAACTGACTGGATCTGTTGTTTTGAAGAGAGATTCATTTCCACAATAATAATTCAAGCCTCGACATTTCTATTTCTCTCCTGCCGTGTCTGAGTTTATGACTTCATTTTTCCCTCTCCACCTGATATACAAGGTATACAATTCATTGTTGCCTATGTCAACTCTCTTGAATAATCAAGGTGCTATTATTGTTTGTAACCCATTTCAATTCAACCACAGACAATGACAATTTGTTTAGTAGAATTGATGTAATATCACATATTTCCTTATCCTGAAGCACTGTAAACAAGTCCCTATGTCGTCCATCTAACGCAATCCGCTGAAAATAAGCACCTGTGCCTGATGGCAGCCTGGGTATAAATAAAAGCATTGGGATACAAGTTGGATACAACTGAAGTATATTTGGAGACTTGGAAACCTGTTTGTATTTACTGTATAGTGTAGCAGGCCCACGTGTGCTGGGTAAATGCCACAGTGAGACACTCGCCTCTATTCCCTCAGGGATATATTGTCGGAGGTAAGAGTGCTTTTGCTTCCAGGGAGAGGGAACAGGCACATTGTATCACTGAAGGAGCTGGCTGCTTTGAAAGGAATAATCTGTGTTTACTAGATTGAAATGATTACAGCTCTGTGACAGCGGGCTGCCTCTGTGTCTCTGAGAATAGCATCATGAATATTACTGTGATTACAAAGAGTGGCCTTGTCACAGGAAATTGACTGTTTGATTGACAGGCCAACTACATTAATGTAATAATGATAAGTGCACTGTAGATTTACACTCATATCCCGATTGCCTTGGAATCGTCTGGAATCTGTTAGCTAGCTTCCATTCTCTTAATCGGTGTGAAAGTAACCACAATTAACCACAACACCACTGTGATGTTGATTGCTGTCTCTGACCATATTCAAAGGTAATTACTTGATTAATTGTGGTTTGAACATTTAATTAGATTACCATACCCTGGAGGTAAGGTGAGGTAAGGTGACAAAGTCAGTCTGTTGCACTGTTGAATCCTGAAAGATGTATTAGTTGTTATGAGTGTATGGTTAATTTGAATCATCAGATAGCAGAAAATGATCCGCACCAGCGACGAACAGAGCACCTTGCACTCTCCTCTGTCAAATTCATTGACAGTGCAGTCTGGCTGAGAAATGGATGGGTTGAACCCGTGAAAAAGACAGTGACTGAGAGAGGCATATCTTTACTAAATGAGGGGTTAAATGGTGCCCTGTGGTCTAAAGATTCGTCGGAATTACTGCCACATGGATCACTAAATTGAGTTTAGACGTTCTTAACTTTATATGTGAGATGAATGGGCTTCAGTTGCCAATACCGATTACTACTAGATATTGCGTTACAGTTCTCTCTCCCTTCGAAATAGCTCGAGTGAATTTGAATATGAACGAGCTTGTTTTTATTTATACATGTAATTAATGTCTGTCGACGGTATTTGCACGCTTGTCATATCGAGTGGTCTGTGTTTGCAATATAAAAGCAAAAGCTCTCGTAATTATGTTTACATCCACAGATGAAAATCCCGGGGCTGTAATGATCAGTAATTATAAAATATTTTTTCCGGCGTGTCTACTGCCTCAGCTGTAACTATATATTGTGTGCTGTGGAGTGCAGAGTTTGTGCAGCTTAATTATGACATTGTACACGACTAAATGTACCAGTCTGCTTCAGCCCTGCAAAACACTTCCAGTGCATAATCACGCTCAAGTCTGACTTTAAAGAGCTCATTACAGTTCGTTTTCTAAAGAGCGGCTTATTAAACACAGTTACCTAATAAGCATCTTTGGTGGTGCAAATTGCTGGAAATGTTAATGAGTCTGATTAGGCCACGTTTCAATTACGACAGCTAGCTGTTACCTCAGCCCTCCCCCACCCCAAAAGAGCTAGGGAGAGGAGACCAGCTCTTTATGCTTGGGAACCTCCTAGAAGGCATTGCCCTCTCTCTCTCATTCTCCTATCTCCCTTTCTCTCTCTCACTCTCTCTCTCTCTCACCAACACCACACACACACACACACACACACACACACACACACACACACACACACACACACACACACACACACCACACACAACACACACACACACACACACACACACACACACACACACACACACCTACGCACATACACACACAACTCGCACACAAAAAAGGAAAATAAAAAACGCTCTGCCACCTCTGTGCTTCCTTTCAGCAGCCCAGTAATGAATAGAGAATTGTGCAAGCGGCAGTCCAATTTGCGCACTGGGAAATTGGATGGACAAAGCGGAGATCCAGTCCTGTTTGCTTAAAAAATGGCCAAGGCTACCAAGATTAATAGTTCTCAAAAAGGTCAGTGTCTCTGTTTCATCGGAGATGATCACAGTAGCAGAAATTAAACATCATGCAATATCAATGCTTTTTCCTTCGTGATGTCTTTTATTAACATTACGAGTGTCAGATTCAATACAAAAAAATCGTCATATGTAACTGTCACTAGGGACAAAGAGATTTGGAGGGTGCCATCTTGAAATTTGACCAACAGAGGAGACTGCTAAATTAAACAAAGAGTTTTGTGAGTTGCTAATCAGTGGAATTTGAGCTTAACGTTAAGCCCTCAGGCTGTCTGAAAACATTCCACTAACGGAACAGTCAATAATAATACCAATTGCAAGACAGAGAAAGGAAGCGGTGGATGTTGTTGTATTTGTATTTCTATAAATAAGGGATAATGGATGGTGTTCTAACGCAATGTGGACGTAGAAACTCATTATGCAAATCTAAATTATACTGTATGTCTATGGGCTAAAACAACATCAGGCATGAACCTGGTTTGTGTGGCATGTGTGTGAATGTTAATTTACTAACCGAAAGGTTGCTGGATCGAATCCCCAAGCTGACAAGGTAAAAATCTGTCGTTATGCCCCTGAACAAGGCAGTTAACCCACTCTTCCCTGGTTGGCTGTCGTTGTAAATAAGAATTTGTTCTTAACTGACTTGCCTAGTTAAATAAAGGTTAAAAACACAGTTGTCCATGCTAATGTCTCCCATGATGTGTGTAATCACATTTCATGTGGTTATTGGTTCAGATTGATGTCTTTCAAGTGTCCTCATATGCCCTGACTGAAAGTCATTGCTAGGCAATGATACAATTTTCTAACCGGACCAAGTTTGTTTATAGTTTGTCACACACGTTTCAAAGTGAAGTGTTCTGTCCCGTTCTACAGAGAGAGGGATGGCTCTCCGCCCTCATCCACAGTTCAGTAGATGTTCACTTACTCGCTGTATTTAAATCATTTGGCTTTTTTGCTGGCTTTCCATTTCATTAAGCAACGGATGTTAAGGGATCTGATCTGAAAACTTTGCAAGGAGTGCCTCTTGGATTTTAAAGAGGATTTAAAGGAAAAATATATTTCTGCACTATGTACAGTTATTTGTACAATGGTGATATTGACAATGATACAGTGGTGAAAAAAGTACCCAATTGTCATACTTGAGTAAAAGTAAAGATACCTCAATCGAAAATGACTCAAGTAAAAGTGAAAGTCACCCAGTAGAATTCAACTTGTGTAAAAGTCTAAAAGTATTTGGTTTTGAATATACTTAAGTATCAAAAGTAAATGTCATTGCTAAAATATACTTACGTATCGAAAGTAAAAGTACAAGTACAAGTATGAATAATTACATATTCCTTATATTAAGCAAACCAGACCTCATAATTTTCTTGTTTTTTGGGGTTTACAGACAGCCAGGGGCACACTAACACTTAGACATAATTTACAAACGAAGCATTGTTTAGTAAGTCCGTCAGATCAGAGGCAGTAGGGATGACCGGGGATGTTCTCTTGATAAGTCTGGGAATTAGAAAATGTTCCTGTTCTGCTAAGCATTCAAAATGTAAGGAGTACTTTTGGGTGTCAGGGACAATGTATGGAGTAAAAATTACATCATTTTCGTTAGGAATGTAGTGAAGTAAAAGTTAGAAAAAATATAAATTGTAAAATAAAGTACAGATACCCAAAAAAACGACTTACAGTTGAAGTCAGAAGTTTACATACACCTTAGCCAAGTACATTTAAACTCAGTTTTTCACAATTCCTGACATTTAATCCTAATACAAATGCCCTGTCTTAGGTCAGTTAGGATCACCACTTTATTTTAAGAATGTGAAATGTCGGAATAATAGTAGGGATAATTATTTTTTTCAGCTTTTTATTTCTTTCATCACGTTCCCAGTGGGTCAGAAGTTTACATACACTCAATTAGTATTGGGTAGCATTGCCTTTAAATTGTTTAACTTGGGTCAAACGTTTTGGGTAGCCTTCTACAAGCTTCCCACAATAAGTTGGGTGAATTTTGTCCCATTCCTCTTGACAGAGCTGGTGTAACTGAGTCAGGTTTGTAGGCCTCCTTGCTCGTGCACACTTTTTCAATTCTGCCAACTCATTTTCTATAGGATTGAGGTCAGGGCTTTGTGATGGCCACTCCAATACCTTGACTTTGTTGTCCTTAAGCCATTTTGCCACAACTTTGGAAGTATGCTTGGGGTCATTGTCCATTTGGAAGACCCATTTGCGACCAAGCTTTATCTTCCTGACTCATGTCTTGAGATGTTGCTTCAATATATCCACTTAATTTTCCTGCCTCATCATGCCATCTGTTTTGTGAAGTGCACCAGTCCCTCCTGCAGCAAAGCACCCCCACAACATGATGCTGCCATCCCCGTGTTTCACGGTTGGGATGGTGTTCTCCGGCTTGCAAGACTCCCCCATTTTCCTCCAAAGATAATGATGGTGATTATGGCCAAACAGTTCTATTTTTGTTTCATCAGAACAGAGGATATAGATACTTTTGTACCTGTTTCCTCCAGCATCTTCACAAGGTCCTTTGCTGTTGTTCTGGGATTGATTTGCACTTTTCACACCAAGGTACGAGACAGAACACGTCTCCTTCCTGAGCGGTATGACGGCTGCGTGGTCCCATGGTGTTTATACTTGCATACTATTGTTTGTACAGATGAACGTGGTACCTTCAGGCATTTGGAAATTGCTCCCAAGGATGAACCAGACTTGTGGAGGTCTACACATTTCTTTTCTGAGGTCTTGGCTGATGTCTTTTGATTTTCCTATGATGTCAAGCAAAGAGGCACTGAGTTTGAAGGTAGGCCTTGAAATACATCCACAGGTACACCTCCAATTGACTCAAATGATGTCAATTAGCCTATCAGAAGCTTCCGAAGCCATGACATCATTTTCTGGAATTTTCCAAGCTGTTTAAAGGCGCAGTCAACTTAGTGTATGTAAACTTCTGACCCACTGGAATTGTGATACAGTGAATTATAAGTGAAATATGTCTGTTAAACAATTGTTGGAAAAATTACTTGTGTCATGCATAAAGTAGATGTCCTAACCGACTTGACAAAACTATAGTTTGTTAAAACAAGAAATTTGTGGAGTGGTTGAAAAARGGGTTTTAATGACTCCAACCTAAGTGTATGTAAACTTCCGACTTCAACTGTAAGTAGTACTTTCAAGTATTTTTACTTAAGTATCTTACACCAATGATGTATGTTAAATGTGATAGACAACAATTGTTGAAGACTGTCTCTGTTGCCCAAATATGTATTCTATCCAATGTATTTGCTCATGCAAAACCATAACTTTATATTGTTAAGTGTACTGATAATGTAATAAAAGCCGTTCAAATCAGAGCCGGAATATTGTTTGAGGCCCTTATACACTTGAATGTGTTGTTGCAGAAAAAAAATGTACCACTTCAAATATCTTACTTTTTTGTATTGCTACCTCACCACCCACATGCATCAAGAGGACTTTACTAAGAGGACTAATAACCTAGAACATAAAGGATGAGTAATGCTAGAAATATCAAAAGGTATGAAGGTACATCAGTGAAAGTAACTTTTTGAATTCCCAAGACAGCTACAGTACAAACAGTCCCCTGGAACACCAACAACACTGAGTGTACAAAACATTAGGAACACCTTCCTAGTATTGAGTTGCACCCCCTTTTGCCCTCAGAAGAGCCTCAATGTATTGGGGCATGGACTCTACAAGGTGTCGAAAGCATTCCAAGCAGGGATGCTTGCCCATGCTGACTCCAGTCTTTCCGAAAGTTGTGTCATCGGCTGGATGTCCTTTGGGTTGCGGACCATTGTTGATACACACAGGGAACTGTTGAGCGTGAAAAACCCAGCAGCGTTGCATTTGTATGGTAATAAGTTCTAGCCTGGCACCTACTACCAGACCTCGTTCAAAGGCACTTAAATATTTTGTCTTCCTCTCAAAGGCACACATGGACAACCCATGTCTCAATTGTCTCAAGTGACATCAATAAGGGATCATAGGTTTCACCTGGAATCCCCTGGTCAGTCTATGTCTTGGAAAGAGCAGATGTTCATAAGTATTTTTTTTGGAGTATCTGTACTTTACTTTACAATTTATATTTTGGGCAACTTTTACTTTTACTTCACTGCATTCCTTTACTTTTTACGCCCTACATTTTCCATGACACCCAGAAGTACTTGTTACATTTTGAATGCTATACAGGACAGGAAAAGTGTCCAATTCACGCACTTATCAAGAGAACATCACTGGTCATCCCTACTACCTCTGATCTGACAAACTTTTACCTTTGATATATATTTAGAACCAAATACTTTTAGACTTTTACTCAAGTAGTATTTTACTGGGTGACTTCCACTTTTACTTGAGTAAATTTCCATTGAGGTATCTATACTTTTACTCAAGTATGACAATTAGGTACTTTTTCCACCACTGGATTTGCCCCAAAAATAGCATTTTGTATTCAGGAAAAAAAGTGAATTGCTTTGACACATTTTCTGCAGTGTTACTTTAGTGCCTTGTTGCAAACAGGATGCATGTTTTTGAATATGTTATTCTGTACAGGCTTCCTTTTTTCTCTCTGTCAATTAGGTTAGTATTGTTGAGTAGCTACAATGTTGATCCATCCTCAGTTTTCTCCTATAACAACCATTGAACTCTAACTATTTTAAAGTCACCATTGGCCTCATTGTGAAATCCCTGAGCGGTTTCCTTCCTCTCCGGCAACTGAATTAGGAAGGACATGTATCTTTGTAGTGACTGGGTGTATTGATACACCATCCTGAAGTGTAATTAATAACTTCACTATGCTCAAAGGGATATTCAATGTCTGCTTTTWAATTTTTACCAATAGGTGCCCTTCTTTGCGAGTCGTTGGAAAACCTCCCTTGTCTTTGTGGTTGAATCTGTGTTTGAAAATCTCTGCTCGACTGAAAGACCTTACACATAATTGTATGTGTGGGGTACAGAGATGAAGTCATTCAAAAATCATGTTAAACACTATTATTCCACACAGAGTGAGTCCATGCAACTTACCATTACAAAAGGGTTGAATACTTACTGACTTAAGACTTTTCAGCTTTAAATGTTTTATTAATTTGTAAACATTTTGAAAAACAGAATTTCACTTTGACACAATGGGGTATTGTGTGTAGGCTAGTGACCAAAAATCTCAATTTAATCCATTTTAAATTCAGGCTGTAACAAAACAAAATGTGAAAAAGTCAAGGGGTGTGAATACTTTCTGAAGGCACTGTGTATTCTTCTCTGTTTCAAATGGCACTGACTTGTTATGTCTCTCAGAGATCAGTGTCTTGTTTTATAGATTGTATTGCCTGTGAATAGAGTTTCAGCTAGTCTGACATGGCTTTTTTTGCCTTGTGCTTTTCTTAATCATTAGCTTGGATGGTTGACAGCCATGTGAGCCATAGCATGGATCTCTTTGACTAAAACCTTGTAAATTAACACAATTAGCGCAGCATCATCCTGCTAATTAGCTCCTGGTGTCTGGTTTGGCGGCTGGGCAAGCGGCTGGGAGGGAGTCATGGGGGAATCCACATTCTCGTCTGTTACTAGACAAACACTGCGCTGTAATCCGTCGCTGGATGCTCTTTGTTGGTTTCCTAAAGCCTTGGATAGGGATAGCTACTGGGCAATTTCATATGATGCTGATGCACGTGTGGCTGGCTAAGGAAGGGATGGTTTTGCAATGTGATTCTGTGTTTACTAATAGAGGTTCAAGTCGGATTAGCTTTGATAAAGCAATGTGTGCATGTGTGCAGTTTCAAATCTGTGTGTGTGTATGTATGTGTGTGTGTGTGTGGCTGTGTATCTGTGTTTCTTTTAATACTGTAAACACAATGATCTGTTTCTTTCTTGMGTATATCTTTCTTTGATAATCCCATGCTGAGTCTAAAATGACAGCATATGTAACAACTTGTGTTTGCAAATTGAGTTTAGGACTAAACTCGATGGTGCCTTTTGAGCCCTGGAGGCAATGAAAAAGATAGTCTGGGAAGCGAGAAAGACAAGTACAGCATGTTTTTTCTCTCTCACCATGTAGACTGGGAAGCAGTAGGCAGACACAAGGCCGTTGTAATTCATGCCGGGCAGTGGGGTTTGTGTGATGAAAGCAACAGAGCGCTGCCTGGGAGATTGCTTTGCTGCACTCCTCGAAGCAGATTTGAAACTGTCTCGGAATGCCTTAGATGAGAGTTGGATTATAGACTGACCTGCYATGTCTATGTCATTCTGTTCTGTGCAGGGTGCATTATACTGTGCTAACCAGGTGTTGGGTCCCAAATCCACACACTGCCCATGATGTAATTGCTCAGCAGTGCCTATTTTACAGTAGAGGAAGTTAGTTGTATAATGGTATTGGGATTTGGGATATATTTGTCAGTTCATTCATTGCTACAAAGGCAACTTTTCCACCACGTTAAATGTACCAACTTCTAGACGCAAGATACTGACAACACAAGAAAACTGACAATAAATAGCAACTACTATCTGATGGTATTTTTGACCCGTCTCTCTTTTTGTCTGGTGTTTAGGCCTAAAGATGCAGTGGACCCCAGAGCATGCACAGTGGGCTGAGCAGCACTTTGATATCTCCTCCACCACACGCTCTCCTGCACACAAAGTGGAGGCCTACCGGGGGCACCTGCAGCGCACCTATCAGTACGCCTGGGCCAACGACGACATCTCTGCACTCACCGCCTCCAACCTGCTGAAGAAATACGCAGAGAAGTACTCTGGGATTTTAGAGGGTCCGAGTGAGCGAGCGCTGCTCTGCTCCTATTCCGATGGCACTCCTGGACTCCTGAATGGACGTAAGTCAGAGAGTGAGTCCTGGCAGGAGGGGATTTACCCAATGAACTGCGCTCCAGATGTTATATCTGTGAGCAAATCTGGAATGACAGCTGCRCTTCCCCCAACAGACGTGTCGGCCAGCATAGGTAGCACCCCAAGGGGGGCCAGCAGCCTGACCGAGCCCAGCTATTCCAGCAGTAACTGTGGGAGTCACACAGCCACCAGTCTACACTCTGGTCTGTCCTCTCAGGAATACGCTACGGGTTACAATGGCTCCTACCTGCACTCTAGTTACAGCGGGCAGACCGCCTCAGGCCTCCCCTCTCCATTGCACAATGCTGGTCTCCTACAACCCCCGCCCCCACCCCCACCACCTCCCCCTACTCTAGTGCCCAGCTACAACGCGGGGTCTCCCAACCTCTCCAACTACAATTATCCTCCGACYGGGTATCCCRCACAGACAGRTGTTGCCCCTYGCTATAGCCCTGGGGGYGSRCCACCWCCCTCTMCCTATCTGCCATCKYGCATCGCAGCTCCCACGCCCCTACCCCCCTCTACACTCCCTGGCTATACCTACCAGTCCCATAACCATGCACCAATTGCACCAACACCTTTGAATGGCAGCTCAGCCAACTCATTGAAAAGAAAAGCTTTCTATATGACGGGGCATGGAGATATGGACTCCAGCTATAGTAATTTCAACTACAACCAACAGCGCTCCTCACAAAGCCCTATGTACAGAATACCAGACAACAGCATCTCAGACTCAAGCAGAGGGAATGGATTTGACAGGAATGCTGATCCGTCATCTTTAGCATTTAAGCACACGAAGCAGCCAATATCCTCAGATCAGCAAAGAAAATGTTGCAGTCAGTCTGGCCGAGCATTAACCCCTCCCTCCTATGGATCAACCAAAAGCTCTGTGGGAGGCCTGAGATCGGGCGAGTCCTTTGGAAAGTTTGGAACCCCCATAATGAGTGATCACAGTGAAGAGCATAGACAGCTCCTCTCCCATTCCATAGCAGGGTCGGACATTGGCAGCGCTACCTCATCCAGCCACACCGCAGAGGAGCAGCTGAAGAACAGTGATGCCAACCTCGTGGAGTTGGTCACCACAGAGATCCTTCAGCCCGGTCCCCCAGTAGACTGGAATGACATTGCAGGTCTGGAGCTGGCCAAAGCAGCCATCAAAGAAGAGATTCTGTGGCCCATTTTGAGGCCAGACATGTTCAGTGGACTTGCCACATTACCTCGYAGCCTCCTTCTCTTCGGACCTCAGGGAACAGGCAGAACACTGCTGGGCCGCTGCATGGCCAGCCAGCTGGGGGCTGCCTTCCTGCGGCTCAGTGGCTCAGCCCTGGTGACCAAGTGGCTGGGAGAGGGAGAGAAGATTGTCCAGGCCTCCTTCCTGGTAGCCAGGTGTCGCCAGCCCTCAGTGGTGTTCATCAGTGAGGTGGACATGCTGCTGTCGGCCCAGCTCAGCGAGGAGAGCCCAGTGAATAGGATCAAGAGCGAGCTCCTCATGCAGCTGGACAGTGTGCTGACCTCAGCCGAGGACCACGTCCTGGTGGTGTGCTCCTCCAGTAAGCCTGAAGAGATCCAAGAGTCCCTGAGGAGGTACTTCACCAAACGGCTTCTCATCCCCCTACCTGACAGCACAGCACGACACCAGATAATCAGCCAACTGCTCTCACAGCACAACTATTGCCTCAGTGACAAAGAGTTGTCACTGCTGGTCCAGCGGACGGAGGGTTTTTCAGGACTGGACGTGGCCCGGCTGTGCCAGGAGGCAGTAGTAGGACCGATACATGGCATCCCAGCTTCTGACCTCTCAGCCATCCATCCCAGCCAGATGAGACCAGTCTCTTACCAAGACTTTGACAATGTATTTAGCAAATTCCAGTCCAACATATCCCAAAAAGAACTGGACACATACACCGAATGGAATAAAATGTTTGGTTGCAGTCAATGAAACTGAAGCATTCGAACATGTGGGAAGGAAARCCCTTTCAGAAGGATACCATTTAGAATTCTCAGTAAACAGGAAGTGGACAAGAGAATAATACAGGTAGTGGTGACTTTAACACCTGCAGTACAGTAAAGGCGTAAAGGTAGGCCTTAGAGAAGCAGAGGCATGCTTTACACAACGGCTGGCAATCTGCACACAACACATAGAGAAATATTATGTTGATGCTTGAAACTGATGAGGCCAAGCATCGCCTACCAAGGTGCAAGTGGGTAGACTTTAACAGGATGGAACCCCTGTGTGTATATATCAGTTTGCTGTTCTGGAGATTTAGTTGCTATCAAGTGCCTGAAGTGGTGCTCTTTTATTTTATAAAATTATCTCTTCGCCTCACAATCTACATTGATGGCATGTGCTAATATAAAAAGCTTTAATATGAGACAAAAACAACAAAATTGCTTTTTTCCATTGAAACAGTATTCCTCAACTGTGTCTGTTTTGCTCTCTCTGTGGACAGTAGAAAGTACAAGTGTCACTGGTAATTTGAACCCTAATTTATAGACATCGTTTATTTTGATGTTCTCTCTTTATGAAAACTCAGGAAAGTGATTGTGATATGTACAGTACCTCAAAGATTGTTTCAAAGCACTAAACATTTGGCTTGCGTTTGAATTTGCATTATCAAAAAATGGAGGGTTACGGTACCTCGAAAGGCTAAAAATGAGTATGACATTGAATGTACCAGAGTAATTCTGGAGTATTTGGAAGACAAAAGGAGAAGTGTCGTGTTTTTCTTTTGCAATTTCCCAAGTGAAGAATCCTATTGTGAATATAGTTTTATTTGATATGTGGCAAAGATGGAGGAATGACGTTTCTTTYATCAACTACAACACATTCGACCGGCCTTCATCGACCGGCCACCGTACATTAAGAGWACACATTTTAGGATGTATTTTTTTGTTAAACCTCATCTGTAGGAGAAAGCATAACATATGTATTTGTCGAATATTATCAGCAGCTTAAATTTGTATCTCATCTGCAGATAAAACTGTCAGGCCACTTGCGGAGAAATGGGTACGGCTGAAAGCGAGCCTCATGAGGTTGAAACAGACCGTTTCCCCCAAGGTATTTCATTCCATCCCGCTGCTGTTTTATCATTAATGAAAACGAAGGATTATGTATGCCCTAAGTTTTCTACCTCAGTTGATTAGTTTTCTCTGAAAGCAGAATCTAAGGGTATGGCCAGATGACAAAGCCTATTTCACTTATTAAACTATGAAGCCTTTTGAGGGAACAAAAAAGCTGCRTTGCTGACAACAAAATCAGCTTAAGTTAGTGTTACGCCAGTGTAGTCCCTGTTCATAGACACCTATGTACATGGTTTATTCATTTCTCAGAACATGAGCAGGTTGGTCTTGAAAAGGGGTCTGGAGACGTGTGACCGTTAGCCCCATCTTTAAGCCCTTGTTCTAGGGTCATTTCTTACAGCAAAGCTATGTTATTACTAACTATCAGTGTTTAGTAATATGCCAGAAAAGGGGCAATGGAGACACAAGGCCTGATGAATGCATGAAAAAGCCTTGCATTTGTTTTTATTTTTTTCTTCCTTTTCTTTCCTATAGCGGTATGAAAACTGTTAGAAGGCACTAGTGCATTGAAAGGGATGCCCTATAGTACCACTGAAAGTACTATCAGTACAGTGCAACTGCACTGAGGGATCTTGCGTTTTTGTTCACCTGCATTTCAAAGTGATATTTTCCCAATTTGTGTTTCATATATCTTATATTTACATATATCTTAAATTGTTTTGGTCTTACTCAGCTTATTGTGTTTACAATTACAAAATATATTTGTTCATCTCCAATGACGGCACTTACTTTGCTATATGGCTTTTATTGCCATAGATAGATAGGATAAAAGTCCCCMGAAGTTAAGTGTAGTTAACCAAATGCACTTTTGAAGCTTTGTTTAGTCATACAATAATTTGTTTTCAAGTCTCCCTTGAAGCCAAAGTGAAATCAACAGTTTTATTTTGGCATAAGATATTTCAACTGAAACTGGCAATTACTTACTTTAATAGCGAGTTAAGCAATTTTGCTTATGCCAATAGGGCATGTTTATTCATGATTTTAAGGCAAAGCAATTAAGCATATTGAAAAGAGCTGTTCAACAAGTTATTTATACATTACAGTACACTACATTACACTAATTATAAGAGCAGTAMAACAGGAAAAACTAAGGGATGAGAAAAAAACTTCACTAACACATCCAAACAAATACAGTTTCTCGAAGTCATTTAGTTTGGAGGACAACAATGTAAAGGATAGGCCTTTAAGTACAACGAACTGGCTACAGAAAGGTTGATAAGCACATCTATTCTCCTTCATGTCTGACAATGTTTATCACTTGAATGTTGCTTTCCAGCCTGTATCACTGTCCCTCTGGGTGGGTTTTGTACAGCGCTGCTTTTAATGTCGGCTTCATCTTTACGTAGTCTTATCTGTTTTCTATTTAAACCTCGTTCTTTATAACCATTTCTACCTCATTGCTACATATTGTACATGTAGTACTTACGTTCTGTCTTTTTGAATGTCATGCATTTGTACAAAAATAAAGAAACAAAACAACAACAACAAAAAAACGCTAAAGGAAAAAATGGACAAAAAATGAACAGCTTACCACCGAAAGACAGTCCTTACACTGAACAGTATTAGCAGCAGAACGGAGAAGACACATTAGTAAGTGTGAAGTTGACGATAATGCACACATACTTGAGATACTGACTTCTATGGGATATATAGGTACTCATAATGCCACATTTCTGCAAGTATATTGTGGGCTGTATAGGTCTTTCTAGAGGGTCTCCAATGCAAATTCCGTTTTTAAACTAGAATGACTTGCTTTAATATTTTGTGAATTGTTGTAGTGCGCATGTTAATGTGTCTTTGTGTGCACTTACAATTCAATGTGTAAGTGTGTTGGGTTAACATATTTAGATATGTGAAATTACAAATTTATACATTTCATACATATGTACAGGAAATAAACTTGCACATATGTGTACTCAATGTACATTTGCTATTGATATATACATATTAAAATGCACCACATACAGTACAGTACATGTTTATATGTGTGTATGTATTGCCATACCTACAGTAAACGTCAATGTATTTTCATCTATTCCAAGGTACAGTACAAAAAAAACGAACATAAAATATTGAATAAAGCTGTTTTTTTCTGGAAACCAAATGTGTTTTCTTATGTCTCCACTCTCTCATTGGTTAGACTCGATTGATTAGACGTGTGGACATGTCCATGTTCGCAATGTGCYTTTACAATTTCAGTTCTGACATTGATAATGTTAGTCAAGAGACATGACATTTGGAAACGCCAGTTATTTATTGTATAATACCTATACAACGCACAACACATGGTGCTCTCTGAGACAATTAGTTTCTATTTATTTTGAAGGTTTTTGTGTCTTAATAGAAAATTGCCTAGACTGTGTAATTGTAATTCTTCCATTAACCAAATGTGTTGTTTTTCAGTCATTAAAATGTTATGATCACAGGAAAGGAGAAGGATTATACAATCACACCCCTTAGTTCATAGCTCCACACTGCCACTGATTCTCTTTATGTAAATTGCACATTTATGCGTCGATTTTCATTTTTTTTTGATGGTATCATTATATAGTTGATGGTATGTGCGTAGGAAGCTGCTGTATAATTAACATTAAGGAAAAAAAGTCACAGTGCCTTTTTGTGCCCAGTGCTGTTTCATTTGTAATGCTGTGTCTCTTTTTTCTGCAGTGGGCACATGAAAACAAGCCGTGCTAATGGACGCATTTCAACCGGATTTTCCTCCATTATACAGGAAGCAAACCTGGGCCTAATCAGAACAATGGCGGTTATCAAAAGCAGAGAAAAAGTGAAATATTTGTATTAGCTGTTTCCGTGTGTTGACATTTGTAATTTATGTCTTTAGTACTAATTATGGACAGAGAGAACAAGCATACCTCAAATAAAAGTCTGAATTCAAACTTTTACCTACAGTTGTATGGTCTATTGTGGTAGTAAATATGTGTGACATGTTACTGAATAACCTAGATCAGGGATGGGCAACTGGCAGCACGCGGATAATTTTTTTTCTCTCAATTTTTGGGGTTTTTACTCGTCGGGGTCTCAACTTAACTCTTGAGAGTTAGAATAGTAGAATACACAAGGTGCAATTTCGAAATGTGGTTGCGCTTCAGCAGTTTTTCTCTTGTTGTGTCAGTCAATGAGTGTTAGTCTAGCCAGCTATCGGGGAATCTCCCCATTGATTTAGTTAATCACTCTCACTCAGATATCAAGTTAAAAACGTGAAACATTTCTCTCCACCCTATGGCAAAATGTGTGGAATTGCAGGAAATTAGCTGTAAAACTGCTCCTTCTTTTTTCCCGCCCCATTGCAAAATTAGTGCATTTGTAAAAAATGTGTTAGAAAATTGCAAAATCTTTTCTCCACCCCATGGCAAAATGTGTAGAATTTGGGGGGACAAAAAGGCTAGGGCCAGCTCTGATTACATATGTGGGTATGGATGTGGGTACTGCGGCCCCACCCCGGTCAAAGTTGATCATCCCTAACCTAGATGATGTGGGAAATTATTGCTACTTACCTGTTCTGTTGACCACCATGATTGTCTTTTGTGTTCAAGAAAGTCTTGAAGATAAGCTTCCAATTTTACAACATAGAACCCTATGCTTCTGTACTCACAGTGCTACTGCAGATCTTTATGGGAGTGAAAAGGATCATCCCTTTTATAATGCATCATTCTCTATGTTAAGTCACAACCTATTGGCTACACATTTTCCTTGGGCAACTGTGCTAAACTAAGTCAATGTGGAATCTCCCACTTTGCCTATCTTGAAATGGGTAAGTGTCAATATTGCTACAATAAACATTTAGTATCAGACCAATGTCCTCCATACTGTAGCTAGACAATTGCTTGTTAKTTCTTCTGTACGAATAGTAATTATAGTAGTAATAATTTAGTATTTAAAAAATGTAAATATTATTTTCCACCACAATTTTTTCACAACTTAATCAATCTAAATAATGGTCGGTTTCTTTCTCCTGTTTGTCACCCACTGTGCTTCTCTAGCCATTCCCCTGTCTGATGCAATACTAGGACCTGGTTAGCAAATATAGTTTCCTGATTCATCTGCTGCTGTAKCTCCAATGTTGCCATTCATCAGATGAATGGTTTCTTTCAATCATTATTGATCCGTTTACACATTCACATTTTGGTAGACACTCTTTCTTTTTTTTTAAATAACCTTTTGTTTTCATTTTTGACATATACTGTACAGTATATCTCACCTATCTCATTTATCAGACATTTGAACAGACATTTTGCCTTCTGCTCTTGTTTTCCCCCCATAACATTTTTTAACCAGAGCATTTGATGAGGAAAGAAACTCAATGCTGATAAGAGGGAAATCAAGTTGTGTCAAACAAATTACACTCAAGTTATTAGTGGCTATTTTGTAAATATCAAAGATCCACTTGTCCCAGTGTTCAGTGGTTCATTTGCATTCTGATGAAACTGAAGTGGATGTGTGTGAACTCCGGGGTTATCTGCGGCGCTGCAGCGCTGAGCAGCCGAATCAGACAGCCCAGCAACCACATGGCTCGAGAGGATGAGCCACGGACCTCTCTCAAATCACTTCCTTCATAACAATTAAAATATGCAAAGTGATAATTTTCCTTAAGTAGCCTTAAATGTGCAATCTATTTAAATGTGAGGGAAATTGCCTAAAGCTTTTGGTCTGTGTGTGGGGGGGGGATGAATAAATTATGCAAATAACATAAAGGACTCTTGAAAGCCTAATTTTTCTGTAATAAGCATACTGTTTCATTTAATATTTTGCCTCTTATTAAAAATGACAGTTCTCTTGCACTGTCTGATGGCTATATCTGACACAAGCCCATGGAAATGACTGCTAGACTATAAATGCAAAAATAATTTTGGTAGCTTTTACATGATGGTTACATTCACAAAGTAATTATGCGCTGGAGAGTCCAGAAATAAGGTTTAATTACACAGTAATCGTCTCTGATGGACACTGGGAAGTGTGAGCACTGCCAGACTGCAATCCATCAATGCCAAACCCTGGCCACTTTTAATTCCTCCTCATTTGCATCATAACCTCCGCACCAAGTTGCACAAATGCTGTTAAATGTTAATAGGACCTGTCTTTCTACTCAAAATGAATGCTTAAACCATTTCATCTCTCCCCCCTCGCTCTAGTTCTCTCCACCCTCCCTCTCCAACATCCACAGTCCGTATCTCCTCTCTCTCTTTCCATTCTCACGAGCCCCCCCCATAACTAGCTCCTCTTCAGGAGGAGCATTCAGCAGATGAGACAGTGCATGGTCACTGCTGTGCTAATTGGGAGCAGCATGTAAAGTTTTATCTCTCAAGTGCTAACAAACCGTACAGACAGTGCCAATGATGGGTCTGCGTTTTGTGTGTGTTTGTGTGTGTGTGTGTGTGGTAAGTGTTGTCCACAATGTGGTGTCGTGTGTGAGTTGGCCCTGAAGTCATATTTAATCCCTATCCTAAGGGACCAGGCAAAATTACATTTGTATTAATTGAAAATTGTAAGTGGTGTTGTGTGTGCAGCAGACAGATTACCGTTCCTCTTTAGAGCTCTGTGTGGTTGATTAGAACTAGACTGTCTCATTATCTGTGTCTCAACCGTGCATTAAAATAACACCCTTTGTTTTACTAGGGATTACCTAGTGTGTGTACTCTATACAGCTTTGCTTTCATTGAGGTGGTATTAAACACAGTAGTCTACCACGACAAACACAGACTATACGTTTTGTCATAGTCCGTATACACTGAGTGTGAAAACGTTAGGAACACCTTCCTAATATTGAGTTGCACCCCCTTTCTCCTTCAGAACAGCCTCAATTTGCCGGGGCACGGACCACAAGGTGTCGAAAGCGTTCCACAGGGATGCTGGCCCATGTTGACTCCAATGCTTCCCAAAGTTGTGTCAAGTTGACTGGATGTCCTTTGGGTGGTGGACCATTCTTGATACACACAGGATACTGTTGAGCATGAAAAACCCAGCAGCGTTGCAGTTTTTGACTTAAACCGGTACGCCTAGCACCTACTACCATACCCTGTTCACTACTACCATACCCTGTTCACTGCTTCAATCTCCGACTTGCACATTCACCCTCTGAATGGCACACATACACAATCCATGTGTCAGTAGTCTCAAGTCTTAAAAATCCTTCTTTAACCTGTCACCTCCCCTTCATCTACACTGATTGAAGTGGATTTAACAGGTGACATCAACAAGGGATCACAGCTTTRACCTGGATTCACCTGGTCAGTCTATGCCATTTTACAACCAGAATGAGACTAAGCTTGTTTTGACCATACAACTAGAGCAAATCTTGATTTGAAAAAGTAATCAGATGAGAAGAAACAAAACGCATCAGTGATCAGAAATACCGAGGTCATTTATGGAGACAGCAAAAACTGAGGATGATCACTTTGTAAAAAACATGAATAATTTAATAATAACGGTATCAGTAAACATGCCTTTTGCAATGCATTACATTATATTTGAAACATAAACTTTTGAAAGGGCCACACGTTCACTGTTTCTCAACTCCACCAAAGGAAAATAATGTATTTACACATTTTCAATTCAACCCAGCATTTATATCTATTCAAACAATTCCCAAACCAATCGATACAGCCCAGCTGCTTCAACCCCCTACTGTAGGATCTGTGATTTGAGCTGAGCTCTTGGAGCTATAGAACTCTATAGCCCGGTTCTCTTCTCACTCCAGGCTAGATGGAGAGAGAATCACAGAGTCTTGATGACTCTGAGACTTTGATAGCCTCCAGCTTGCCTGCCACTGCCCACCTCCAATTAACAGTCAGCTGAGCCGCAACCAGTTAAGGATCCACAACTTTTCCCTCTCCATCTGCCCATCACCAAGGAGGATAACTGTCTGACTAGGGGTCCAGGGGTCAGCAAAGCCAGGTTTAGCAGCACGGGATAGGGGAAAGTGAGGGGAATCTCAATGTATCACCTGTAGTTTATCTAAGCTACAGGTGACACTCGGGCCGCCCCCAGGTGGTGAAGATAGGAAACAACATCTCCACTTCGCTGATCCTCAACACTGGGCCTCCACAAGGGTGCGTGCTCAGCCCCCTCCTATACTCCCTGTTCACCCATGACTGCGTGGCCATGCACACCTCCAACTCAATCATCAAGTTTGCAGACAACACAACAGTAGTGGGCTTGATTACCAACAACGACGAGACAGCCTACAGGGAGGAGGTGAGGGCACACGGAGTGTGGTGTCAGGAAAACAACCTCTCACTCAACGTCAACAAAACAAAGGAGATGATCGTGGACTTCAGGAAACAGCAGAGGGAACACCCCCCTAACCACATCGACGGGACAACAGTGGAGAAGACATAAAGTTTTAAGTTCCCTGGCATACCGTCGGCGTACCTATCACGGACAAACTGAAATGGTGCACCCACACAGACAGTAGTGGTGAAGAAGGCGCAACAGCGCCTCTTCAACCTCAGGAGACTGAAGAAATTTGGCTTGTCACCTAAAACCCTCACAAACGTTTACAGATGCACAATTGAGAGCATGCTGTCAGACTGTATCACAGCCTGGTATGGCAACTGCACCGCCCAAAACCACAAGGCTCTCCAGAGGATGGTGCAGACTGCACAACGCATCACCGGGGGCAAACTACCTGCCCTCCAGGACACCTACAGCACTTGATGTCACAGGAAGGCCAAAAAGATCATCAAGAGCAACAACCACCTGAGCCACTGCCTGTTCACCCCGCTACCATCCAGAAGGCGAGGTCAGTACAGGTGCATCAAAACTGGGACCGAGAGACTGAAAAACAGCTTCTATCTCAAGGCCATCAGACTGTTAAACAGCCATCACTAGCACAGAGAGGCTGCTGCCTATATACGGACTTGAAAACATTGGCCACTTTAATAAATGGAACACTAACTTTAATAATGGCACTTTGATCATGTTTACATATCTTGCATTACTCATCTCATATGTATATATTGTATTTTATACCATCTATTGCGTCTTGCGTCTTGCAATATATACATATTCTTATTCCATCCCTTTACTTAGATTGTGTATTAGGTAGTTGTTGTGGAATTGTTCGATTACATGTTAGGTGTTACTGCGCTGTCGGAACTAGAAGCACAAGCATTTCGCTACACTCGCAATAACATCTGTTAACCATGTGTTTGTGACCAATACAATATGATTTGATTTGATTTAAGCTCTGCCGAGGGTCAGTCTTTTTTCTCTGGCTGCAGGAATGGGAATGTCCCTGTTTCTCTGGTTCGATAACAAGCAGGTGATCATATCCATCCAAACGCAAATGTCTAGAGGTCAGCTCCCACCACCTGCCATTTCCTATATATTTCCTATACTTATAGGAAATTCTGTGTTTGGACGTCATGATATAGCCTAAACGTATACCTATATACAGCTATATAATACCTCAGATCATCATCCTTCACTGGCTCCACATTTCCACAAAGTGCCTAAAGTGTCATGTAGTTACCCTTTACTGTGGTGAAATGTGGCTCTGAAGAGAGATTTAATGATGTGGTGATCAGAGAGGATACCTGCACTGCTGCTCCTATGCAATAAATAGCCTCATTAATGTCAGCAAGAATAAGCCATTATTTAAAAGCAATGTTTTAATCATTAATTTTGGGCTATCAGAGTAATAACATCATAGTCATGTTCTAATTTGGTGGCAATTACCTTTT